>NC_141031.1:28697500-28997500 GCF_052040795.2 Danio rerio | reverse complement strand
GAAAGGGGATTTAAGTGACTTTGAACATGGCTTGGTTGTTGGTGCCAGACGGGCTGGTCTGAGTATTTCAGAAACTGCTGATCTACTGGCACAACCAACTCTAGGGTTTACAAAGAGTGGTCCGAAAAAACGAAAATATCCAGCGAGTTCTGTGGGCACAAATGCCTTGTTGATGCCAGAGGTCAGCAGAGAAGGGTGGACTGGTTCGAGCTGATACAAAAGCAACAGTTACTCAAATAACCACTCGTTACAACCGAGGTTTGCAGAAAATCATCTCTGAAGGGACAACATGTCTAATCTTGAGGCGGATGAACTGCAGCAGCAGAAGACCACACGGGTGTCATTTCTGTCAGCTAAGAACAGGAAACTGAGGCTACAATTTGCACAGGCTCACCAAAATTGGACAGTAGAAGAGTGGAAAAGCGTTGCCTGGTCTGATGAGTCTCGATTTCTGCTTTGATATTCGGATTGTAGGATGGATCCATCCTGCCTTGGTATCAACGGTTCAGGCTGGTAGTGGTGGTGTAATGGTGTGGGAGATATCTTCATGGCACACTTTGGGCCCATTAGTAACAATTGAGCATCGGGTCAACGCCACAGCCTATTTGAGTATTGTTGCTGACCATGTCCATACCTTTATGATCACTCTGTACCCATCTTCTTATGGCTACTTCCAGCAGGATAACATGCCATGTCATAAAGGGCAAATCATCTCAGACTGGTTTCTTAAACATAACAATGAGTTCACTGTACGCAAAGGGCCTCCACAGTCACAAGAACTCAATCCAATAAATCACCTTTGAGATGTGGTAGAACGGGAGTTTGCTTCATGGATGTGCAGCCGACAAATCTGCAGCAACTGCATGATGCTATCATGTCAATATGGACCAAAAACTCTGAGAAATATTTTCAGTACCTTGTTGAATCTCTGCCATGAAGGATCAAAGCAGTTCTGAAGGCAAAAGGGGGTCCAACCCGGTATTAAGGGGTACCTAATAAAGTGTCCGGTGAGCATGTATGTATATAAGAAAAGTATAATACTTCCAGTCCAGGACTAAAATGCTAAATATAGTGTGCATGTTTTATGTATTGGTATGCATAGACCAATAGATGCATAGATGGTTTACAAACATGTATGGGAATATTTGTTTGGTAAACTAAAGAGTTGATGCCTGAAATTAAAATAAAGGCACTAATTATGGTACCTATCAAAAATAAGTTGCTGCAGTCCATAATAGCCTGTTATAGAGCAAGGAACAGAATTCATATCTCGGATGTATCCCCATTCTATCACAGAAAGAAGCAGAGGAAAGAAACTGCGCTATAGGGTGATGTGAGCACTCACAGTTCCATGAGCGATGGTGAGATAGCAGTTCTGCACAGTACACTTCCTCTTCTGCCACATCTTCCTCAACCTAGCAGACAAATGAGCATCCACATCACATTCTCCTCAATCAGCACAATGCTATACAGAGAATACCAGGACTATGTGTCCCACCAAACATAAATAATGTGAAACGAAGGCCTAACAGAGCATTTCTAAAGGGATTTATCAGAGAAAATCTAAATGAATGTGTGGATTGTATGTCATGTCTGAAGAATGCTGTATCTGGGAACACAAAGTTGATGATATCTTGGCCATTAACTACAACATAAATGCATTTACCCATCACTCCTCTTGTAGAGGTAGCCGGATTTCTCTGTACCATATTGCTTGTTGCCTTGAAGCTGATGCATGCTGTATACGGTCTGTCTGCTTAGAGAATCCTGCACAACAGAAAGATGAAAAAGGGGAATTCATGGTTTGTTTACTGTATGATGCCCAACGGAATTTAAATGCTTGTTTGTATGAAAAATTGCATACAATAGGTAGTTCCTGTATCATTTTCTTTCTTTTGTGGGAACAAAAATAAGGAGAAGTTTAACAGAATGTTCCCGTTGCTCTTTTTCATACAATAAAAGAGGATGAGAAGTCTAAAACAGATAAAATAGAACTTTTGCTTTTAAAACAGTTTCTTTTTTTGTTCTGCTTCATGTTTCACATTGCTCATAACAGATCCTTTGGAAGGACTTCAGCTAGGCATGGGCTGGTATAAGATTCTGATGTTATGATAACCTTGGGGGGAAAAAAATCACGGTTTTACGGTATTGTGATTTCTGTTCTAAAATATATTCTTTTTAAATGTCTGAGTAAAAAACTAAAACCTTTTCCCCTTTGAACACAATATATTTTAGATTGTCAGGCTAAATAATTCAAATCAATCATTGACTTCTGTTGTCTTCATTAGTTTCAAAAACACTGATTTCTTTACAATTTAAAACAGCATCTTCAACATTTTTTTTTTGCTGGAAATATTGTTGGTTTGAAAATAGATTTTGTCCCATGCACTACTTTAGATCAGTCATATCACTAATATTACTGGTCGATAAATGGATAAAAATGGGATTGTTTACTGCTATGAGAAAAATTCTGTCCATTTGTGTTTCTATCTTCTGTTGAACACAATCCGGTTATATTATTATTCTTTCATTTACCAGTATTAGATATAGTGGAAGATGTTGGGGGAAAAACAGCCATTGACTCCATTTTTGTTTCTATACACTATATGTTTATGGCAGAGTTTCCTTTGCATTCAACAGAAGAAAGAAATTCATAAAAGTTTAGAACCACTTATAAGTGAGTAGATAGTAGGGAGATTTTAAATTTGGGGTGAACTATCCTTCATGAAAGCACTAAATAACAAAAAGTTATTTGCTTTATATATATATATATATAATAACTACCAACATTTCAAGAGCCCACACTTAGCTGATGAATGATTTTACGCTTGGTTTGTATGCTCTCCCGGGAGTAATCCTTGAGCTTAAAAGCTTCTCGAGCCCTGGGCTCCCTCCTGTTTGTAGGGCGAGAGGGGAAATTGAGTTCAGGTAGAACTCGATTTTGTTTTATTTGTGGCTAATGACAAATTGCTGTATGAGGAAGAAATAATGATGGCTAAGAACTTGACAATGGGGCGTCACAGGAATCAGTCTCATGCTTTCCACTCCTCCATGATCCTTAGTAAGAATCCATAGTAAGGATTAGAACCAGTGACGTTCTTGCTGTTAGGCAACAGTGCTAACCACTGGACCGCCGTGCTGCCAAATCTAAGAAGAAGGGGGAGGAATCGGGGAGGAAGGGGGGATTCTTAAGACTGTGCTAGGAAGACTATGGGCATTTATAGTGACTTAGGAAGCATCTGATTGGAGAATTATTGCGGGTCTAGCCGTTGTCAATCATAAGCACATGATTCTCTCGAAACTAGTTAATAAATAAACTTCACTTATTATTCACTTGGGTGCAATGTTGATACAGTATGCATGCATTGCCATCTCCAATTATTCACATGAACCTTTTTTCTTCCAAAACCACCTCAAGAAAGCGTAAAAATGATTTGTAAATAAAAAACATTGACATTTCCATCAATGGTTTCTCATGCAATACTTCAAAATGTGCACTAACACAGGGTGATGGAAACCCAGCTTAAAGACAAGATCAGAGTTCTCTTTCATGCTATGAAAAAGAGCATTGTGAACATTTTACAAAATATCTGCTTTGTGTTCCATGGAAGTAATAAAGCACACTTCATATTTTAAATGTCATACTTTACACTGAAATAAGGGCTGCAATGATGACAGAGGTCACATTTTGAGTTAATGAAAAGTCAAAACTACTCAAAGCTGAGAAGAAAAAAAGGTCACAGAAAGGTCAGTCATGCAAAGAGGTGCAAACACTGAGAGGAAGAACTGGCTCACACTTATGAAGAAGAATTAATGGACCACACGCATGCAGGAAATGCACATTAGTTGACCACCACGCATGCAGTGATAAATTCAAATTTCAAATTAATACAATTTAGGGACATTTTAAAATTTCAATATCAAGTTATACTTAAACATTTATTAAAAACACACACAAACAAGTATACACAGTGGTTATCGCATTTAAACAATGGATGTCTATGTGACAAGTGTACATGTAGTGTGTATTATGGTTGGAAGATGACCACATGCTGTTTACAGGCTAACTTGTACTTAGCGTGAAGGATTCCAAATATCAACAGCTTTCAGAAACAAATGCATGATAATTGGACATTTCTGCAGCATGATTTGACAGAAAACTGTTATATTCTTCTTGAGAATGTCACACTATATTTCACACGCTCTTTTTTTCAACAAAAGTGAGAAACAGTTCACATGCAAGTGTTTATAGGAAATTAGGTCAGTAACATGCTTCTAAAAACTCTACTTACTCTTCTGGACTGCTATTTTGCCAGTGAAGCATTTAGAAACATTAATATGTTAACAGGCGTTCTTCCAAGCAAAAAGAAAATATTTTGATTGCAAATATACACTGTTCCCTGTCCATCATACTATGGTAAATTATGGTAAATACTTAAATAGGAGTAACAAATAACTCTATAAGATCCCATCTATTTATTACCCTGACACATAATGTGTACCGCCATGTTCTGCAACATAAAATGTTATTGATTTTTCTGGAGTGAATCAATAGTGGTGTGTGACCTCGAGAAAAGAAAAAAAGCACAGCAGTGGGTTTAACATATGCTGCAGTCCTATACCATGAACAACTGAACACAGAGCTGCACTTTACTCATATTTCACTGCAGAAATACTGTCGGAAAGGTGGCCAGGACAGTTTTTCCACAACAATTTGTTTGACTTTTTTATTGTGTAAACTGATGATCTTCATTTTCTTTTGGTGTAGTCCGTGATTTTTCAGGGGTCGCCACAGTGGAATGAACTGCCAACTACTGATGGTAATTAGTTCAAATGTAAAATAACTTTGCGGTCATTTAGAGCCTTTTTTTGATTATAATTATTTTATATATTCCACACAGTACATTCTCAGAAATGTACGCAAGCTGTCATTGGTGGTACCTTTTCAAAAAGTACAAAATTGGACCTAAAAAGTCCATATTAATACCTCAAGGGTACATATTATTACCTGAAAAGTAGAAAAGTGTTCCTTTTAAAATTTTTAGTTACTAATATAGACTTTTGAGGTACCAATATGTACTCTTTAAGTAAAAATGTTTACCTTTTGAAAAGGTACCACCACAGTGACAGCTTGCGTACCATTATTTCTGAGATTGTACCAATGTTTTTTTTATATAAATTTAGCGGAATAACTCTCATTTAAAACATTGGAAACATTTGTTAATTTGACCAATAGTAATTTTCTGAGGAAAAAAAATAACTTAACATGACAATTTAAAATTTGGAAGAAATGTTTTTGAACCTCTTGAATAATAAAACAAATATTACATTTTACTCAAAACTAGCAAAAGACAAAACAACCTCCTGGAAAGCTGTGAAATGCATTGCATAAAAATGAGTATTGAACATTGTTATCATTTATTAATTTTTTAGTTATGTATTGTTATGATTTGGGCCAACACAGTGGCTCAGTGGTAACTTAGCACTGTCACCTCACAGCAAAAAGATCACTGGTTCAGGTTCTGGCTGGGCCAGTTGGCATTTTTGTGTGGAGTTTGCATGTTCTCCCCATGTTCACTTTGGTTTTCTCTGAGTGCTCGAGTTTCCCCCACAGTCCAAAGATATGCTGCACAATATATAATATACAACTACATGCACTTCCTTACAAAATCATTCCAATGTATTGAAAATGATTAATTCTTTCCAAATAGACATATTCATTTTATCTGGTGAAATTATATAGCCAATATCGCAATATATAGCATAGAAAAATAAAATATTGCAATGTCAGTTTTTCAATAACGTATATAAATATTGTATAATATAAAACATTTGCTGGATAACTTGACGGTTCGTTCCACTGTGGCGACCCCAGATTAATAGACTAAGCCGAAGGAAAATGAATGAATGAATGTTATAATTGATTTTTATAACAAGTAATTTTAAGGTAAAGCATTTTTTTAAACAACTTTTGTGAAAATGAAATCAAAATATGGATATTGTTCCATTGTCATTGGTCATAACAGATATACTAATTTACATATTTATTCTAGGGATGGCCGATACCAATATTTTTGTTTCCGATCCGATATCAAGTATTTCAAGACAACTATCATCAATACAGATATCGATATCAATACCAATACTTAGGCTTAATGAAATATTTTATAGTGATTTATTTATGATTATCACCTTTATTATTATTATTATTATTATTATTATTATTATTAAATAAAACACAAGACACATGATTTCTTTTTACATTTATTAAAAAAATCTCTTTTTCTAATTGCTGATGCTCTTTGGGAGTCATCTAAGAAATATAATATATATTCTTAAAGGTCTCTTACAGGCATTTGAAAATATATAATAGTACATCTCTCCCAATTATTACGTGTACCTAAACTTTGTATTTTATTTGATAAACAAGTTTATTTAAAACTATTTAAACTAAACTACAAAAAATATATAAATAAAATAACTCTAGATTATATTTCGTTTACATACAGTCATGTTGACCACAGCTCCGCTCTCGAGTTTTACAGCCTGCGCTGGGTGTGTGTGGTGTCTGTACTACTGTGCTGTGAGCTAACGCTGACCTATTAGCGGAGATACAGCGGAAGAATATTATAGTTCCCATTCATGTTTCTATTTAAATAAATATGTATATAATATGTGGCGCTATTATTATTGAGATATTCGAAAATCTCTGATCGCTCAGTAAGAAAATCCCCCAGAAAAGATCAAGACTTTTACTTAAGTATCGATCCTTTTGATGAATTCCCAGTAGCAAAAATATTGATACTTCAAGATCAATCCGCCCATCCCTAATTTATTCTACATTTATATATTTGTACTGCTGAAAAATTGTTGAAAGCTTAACATTTTGAAATATGCCATAGTACTAAGATTTAAAATGACAATTAATTTGTAATTTTGGGCTGTGCTGTGATCCTTAAATACAGTCTTTTAATATCTGTATATCAAATACCAAACTATTGGTATTATCTAATAAGTAATAAGCTATTAATATAAGCTAAATAAACTACTAATTTGTTGCTTTTTAATAGTTATTTAGCTAGTAGATATTGAGTAGGGGGCAAGGCAGTGGCGCAGTAGGTAGTGCTGTCGCCTCACAGCAAGAAGGTTGCTGGGTCGCTGGTTCCAACCTCGGCTCAGTTGGCTTTTCTGTGTGGAGTTTGCATGTTCTCCCTGCTTTTGGGTGGGTGTGCTCCGGTTTCCCCCACAGTCCAAAGACATGCGGTACAGGTGAATTGGGTTGGCTAAATTGTCCATAGGGTGTGAATGTGTGTGTGGATTTTTCCCAGAGATGGGTTGCGGATGGAAGGGCATCCGCTGCGTAAAAACTTGCTGGATAAGTTGGCAGTTCATTCCCCTGTGGTGACCCCGGATTAATAAAGGGACTAAGCTGACAAGAAAATGAATGAATGAATGAATATTGAGTAGGATTAGGGAGGTAGAATAAGATCATACATAATATATGTACTTTATAAGTGCAAACAATCAGCCAAAATCTGAATAATAGGCATTGAATAAGCCACTAGTTAATACTGAGAATTGGAACTTAAACTAAAGTGTTCCCAAAAATCCTTATACTGTAAATATTTACACTGCACTTTTATGCTTAAAACCCTTTTTTCATTTAACCTACATACAGTAAAAGCAATCAGTTAAACCATGCGAGATCAAGCACAAAGAAAGTGTTAGAAAAACGTGTTTAGAAATTGTAAACTGAGCAGCTGGCAGCGTAGCAAGGGAAAGCAGGCATGTGAAATTTGTGTGCAGAAAAATGTGTGTGTAAACGGAGCAGAAATGAGGTGTGAATAGACAGTGTCATCGTTTACCTCTTTGAATTCGGGCAGCAGAGCCGGTCTGAGCTGATCTCGGAGAGAACAGAGCTGTCTCTTCTCCTCATCCTGCTTATGTTTGATCTGTAAAACACACACACACACACACACACACTTAAATTCCTCCAAACACATCCTACACATCCTCTCCTCCATGTTCGCTCCTTCAGTCGTGTTTTTCTAAGCGTGATTACTGTGGCTTTGGGGAGACACAATGGTGCTTTCATTAAGTCGTCTGTCACTCAGAGCATCAGTGCAGCTGAAAGAAGTCATCTGCTTTATCAGACACAAACTCGTCCTTAACCGGGATTTACTGTTAGCTGCTGCTTACACTGCTGATTTTACCCCTGATTGTGTCAGTGTGTGGTGGAGGCTGGTAACCTTGATGAGGCCTGATCCAAGCAAACAGAAGCACTCTGTTGTGCTCAACAGTGAAAAATCAAGGATTTTAAAAGAAAAGAAAAATTATTTGTACATTCAAGAAATTGTTGTAAGTGTTGTAAGTTTAAGTATATATATATATATAATTCAGGGGAGCTAATGATTCTGACCTTAACTGTATAAATAAATATATGTCTATATAAATGTCTAATCACCGAATCACATGGCAGCAAATAAATGCATTTAGGTCAAGACAATCTGCTGCAATTCAATCCAAGCGTCAGAATGGGAAAGAAAGATGATTTAAGTGACATTGAACATGGCATGGTTGTTATTGCCAGACAAGCTGGTAAGAGTACTTCAGAAACTGCTGATCTACTGGGATTTTCACACACAACCACCTCTATGGTTTACAGAGAATGGTCTGAAAAAGAGAAAATATCCAGTGAGCGGGAGTTCTGTGGGCGCAAATGTCTTGTTGATGCCAGAGGTCAGAAGAGAATGGCCAAACTGGTTCGAGCTGATAGAAGGTAACAGTAACTCAAATAACCACTCGCTACAACCGAGGTATGCAGAAGAGCATCTCTGAACATACAACACATGGAACCTTGAGGCGGATGGGCTACAGCAGCAGAAGACCACACTGGGTGCCAATCCTGTCAGCTAAGAACAGGAAACTAGCTTTATTTTAACTTTATTTCAATTAACAAAGTTGTTTTAAAAGGCTAAGTTAAGTTAAGTTAAGTTTGAGTACCATTATTACTGAGAGTGTAGGCAATTTATTAAAAAAATCCTGCTTCATAATAGCAATAATTATTATTATTATTACTATTATTATTATTAAGTAGGATAGTTCATTTATTTTTTTATTCATTTATTTTTTTAAGTCCACTTTTACAACTTTCAAACCACTGCAAAAATGTTCTAACCAACATGCCCATGTCATATACAGTACAGATACAATTCTTAATAAATAACCTACTATAAATTAAAAGCATTAACATATGTTATATATTTTTGTTTTCGCAAGCTTTGGAGACCTAATATAAATTCCACTTTTAAATTAATAGGTCACCTATAGCTTTCGCCATGAACCACGGCTGCGTTCAAAATGGCATAAATGTTTTCAAATTGCATTAATAAAGGAACGCAATTGTTAATATGAAGACAGCTAAATCTCATTTACTCATTTTCTTTCTGGCTTAGTCCCTTTATTAATCTGGGGTTGCCACAGTGGAATGAACCACAAACTTATCCAGCGTATGTTTTATGCAGCGGATGCCCTTCCAGGTGTAACCCATCACTGGGAACATCCATACACACTAATACACACACGTAAACTACGGACAATTTAGCCTACCCAATTCACCTACACTCAAAAAAATCAACTAGGCATGTATTGGATTTACAAAATAAAAATTTGTCAGATTGAAAAGAACAAATCAAGTTTACGTATGTTAAATGATTAATTCATGTTATTTGAAACTGAATCAAGAAATAATCAAATGAATTTTTTTTTTTTGTTAAATAAGTTTTATTGATGAAGACACAGATTCAAGACAAAATTAATTCTGTTTACATATTTTGTCCACATATAACATAGGCACAGCAAATAAGGAAAATTAAAAGGAGAAAATTAAAAATTAAATAAATAAAATAAAAATAAAATCACCCACCCACATAACAAGCAAACTTGTTACAAAGACCTGTTTGAAAAATAGAGTATGATGACAAAGCATGTTAAAACATTACAGAAATGATGCATTATTATGAGTTTTTTTTTTCAAGGTAACAGATAAAGGGATTCCAAATTTTGTCAAATTGTTCCAGTTTTCTTTTCAAATAGTATCTAATTCGCTCCAAATGTAACATAGAAGCAATTTCTCCAAGCCACAGTTTACATGTAGGGGATTCCTTTTTTTTCCAAAACAGTAGCAGTAGCTTTTTGGCAGTAGTTAAGCAGTATGAGAGCATTTTATGTTGTGCATTTGACAACAAATGTGTTTGTTCAGAGAATCCCAGAATTACAAGCATTGGATCTGGTTGTAATTGCAACTTCAACACTTCGGAAAGCACATCAAAAATTCCATTCCAATAATTCTGTATCTTAGAACAAAAAATAAAACTGTGAGATAGATCCGCATCTGATGAATTACATTTGTCACAAAGAGGTGAAATATTTTGGAAAATTCTATGTAATTTTTTCTTTGAATAATGTAACCTATGAATTATTTTAAATTGAATAAGACAATGTCTAGAATTAATAGATTGTTTATTAATATCCTCCAAACCTGATTGCCACATTTCTTCTGAAATTTTCACTCCCAATTCTTTCTCCCACTCTTCCTTAAAACATTTTGTGGAGGGGGAAGTAACAGATAGTAGTTGTTCATAAATTATTGATAATGGTTTTTTACTACCTTTACACCAATCTAGGCATTTGTCAAGGATGGAAGGGGATGTACTATCCAATGAAGACGTATGGGTATGTATGTAGTTCCTTATCTGTAAAAATCTGAAAAAATTATTCTGAGGGAGTTTAAATTTCTGCTGTAATTGGTTAAATGAAGCTAGATTTCCATCAGCGAAAAGATCTCCTACAGTATGTGCACCCATTTCCTTCCATTGCGTAAAAGTTCCATCTAATGTAGATGGTATAAATGATGGATTCTTAGCAATGGGAGTTAGAAGAGAAATTGACTTTATCTTAAAATGGTGTTTCATCTGTTTCCAAATGCGATGCATATTCCGAATTAAGATACTGCTGTTAAAAATCGAACCTTCTAAAGTTACAGGTGAGAGAATTACTGCCCCTAGATTATATGAATGACACTGATCATACATTAGTTGGAGCCATGTTGGTGGGGCTTCATGGCTATCCAAGCATATTGAAATTAGACTTAAGAAGGAAGCCCAGTAATAAAGGCGAAAGTCTGGAAGTGCCAGACCTCCCACCTGTTTAGACTTACAAAGATGTGTCTTTTTAATTCTATGATTTTTATATCCCCACAAGAACGGAAGAATGGTTGAGTCTAATTGTTTAAAAAAGGATTTTGGTAGAAAGATTGGAATATTTTGAAATAAGTAAAGTATCTGTGGTAAGAATATCATTTTTATTGCATTTAATCTACCATACAAAGATATTGGGAGTGTCTTCCAAAATTGTATATTTGCTTGCAGTTTGGAAATTAGGGGGGTGTAGTTGGCACTAATGAGTGCTGAATATTTATATGTAAATACAATTCCAAGATAAGTAAATTTTTCCATTGAAACTTTAAATGGAGAGGAATGTATTGAGGACAGATCTTTTAGTCCAATGGGCATTAATTCGCTTTTATCAAAATTGATTTTGAACCCTGAAAATGTGCCAAAGGATTGAATAGTGTTCAAAACGTTTGGTATAGTAATATGGGGTTTTGTTATGTATAGTAAAATGTCGTCTGCGTATAGAGATATTTTATTAACTGTTTCTAAAGTATTAAAACCATGTATAGTTGGATCCGAACGAAAATGTTGAGCAAGGGGTTCTATAGACAATGCAAATAACAGGGGAGATAGAGGGCATCCTTGTCTGGTCCCCCTTTGAAGATTAAAAGGACCAGACAAAGTGTTATTAGTTAATACCTGAGCTGTAGGGCATTTATATAAAATCTTTATCCAATTTATAAAGTTATCTCCCATGTCAAATTTTTCTAATACTGCAAATAGATAATGCCATTCTACTCGATCGAATGCTTTTTCTGCATCGAGTGAGATTATTACCAGATTTTCTTGAGCAGCTTTGGAGTGATGCATTATATTAAAAAGGCGCCTTGTATTTTGCGAAACATTCCTACCAGGAATAAATCCATTCTGGTCAGTATGAATTAGACCACTGATTAATTTAGCTAATCTATTGGCGAGTGTCTTTGACAGAATTTTCTGATCTACGTTAAGGAGAGAAATTGGTCTAAATCCTTCCACCTCCTCTGTGTTTTTACCTTTTTTTGGAATAACAGTGATGACTGCTTCATTGAACGTTGGTGGTAATCCGCTCTTTAATGCCTCCTTAAATGTCTCAAGAAGGTAAGGTGAGAGTATATCACTGAAAGTTTTATATAACTCAGAGGGTAGACCATCTGGACCCGGCGTTTTACCGGTCTTTAGGGACTTAACTGTGTTTTTTAACTCCTCAAGGGAAATATCTCTATTAAGGAGATTACGGTCATCTTGGTTAAGAGAAGGGAGATTACATTTGTTTAAGAATTTATCCATAGCTTGCAAATCTATGCGGGGGTCGGATGAGTATAGATTTAAATAGAATTCTTTAAAGCAGTTATTTATATTTTTAGATGAAGTACATTTAGTTCCGAGTTTTGTGTTGATCGAATGAATTGTCTTATCATTTTCTAATTTACGTAACTGTCTTGCAAGTAATTTGTGTGGTTTGTCCCCAAATTCAAAATACCTCTGTCTGATAAAAAGAAATGATTTACTTAATTTATCTGAGACAATTTTATTATACTCGTATCTTAATTTTAATATCTTTTTGTACGTTTCTGATGAAGGATTTTGAGCATTTTCATTATCTAATTGGTGAATTTGTTTCCCCAATTCGGAAAGTTTTGATCTATACAACTTATTTCTAGACCCTTGGTAGGAGATCACACAACCCCTTAAGAAGGCTTTAAGTGTTTCCCACAATAAACCTGGTGAAACTTCAGGAGTATTATTACTTTCAAAAAATATTTCCAATTGTAGTATCAGGTAGTCATGAAATTTAGGGTCGCTGACTAGACTAGGATCCATTTTCCACACAGGACGCGATAATGTTAAATCATCAAGTTCAATTTTTACTGTTATAGGGGCGTGATCAGAAATTAGTATATCATGAATTTTGTTATCCACCACGTTAGAGATTAATTTGTTTTCTACCAAAAAGTAATCTATGCGAGTATATACATTGTGGACTTGTGAGTGAAAAGTGTAATCTCTCTCGACAGGGTGAAAAAGTCTCCATATATCCACTAAATTAGAGTTGTTAATAAAGGTGTTTAAAAAGTTTCTGGAATTAGACTGAGGGGCTCTTTTGGAGGATGATCTGTCCAGATATGGGTCAAGAACACAGTTAAAGTCCCCTCCTATGATTAAATTTGTTTGAGATAAATTTGGGATAAAATCAAATACTTTCTTAAAAAAGTCTGGATTATCAAAATTTGGGGCATAGATATTTAATAATGTAATAGGGAGAGAATGAATTTCACCAGATAATATATCTACCATCTTTGTCTGTTTTTAATGTATTAAGTTTAAATGGCACACCTTTCCGTATTAAAATGGCAACTCCTCGTGCTTTGACAGAGAAATTTGACTGATATACGTTTTCTATCCACCTACACCTCAACTTAACCCTAGAGTCTAATTTCAGATGTGTTTCCTGTAAAAAAATTATATCTGCTGAAAGTGATTTTAGATGTGATAATATTTTACTTCTTTTAACAGGATGGTTTATTCCTTTCACATTCCAGGAAGCAAAAGTAAGCCCTGGTTTGTTACCTATTGGTACAGTGTTACTCTGCATCATTAAGAACTAAATGGATTTATATAATTATCACCATACATTTTACCATTTAGAAGTATCTTAAACAGGCCTCCCACAACAAACCCACCCACTAATTCAAATAAATCTCTCGCCATCCAACCAGAACCGGCGACGAAGACTAAGTCTAATAAATTAAAATTTTACACACTTAAAGAAAAGGAAAAATTATAAATTAATGAATTAAATATATAACGTTTCAGAACCGCTGTAATTTGAGTGAAAACACACAAATTAAGTAATCCAAAAAACACCTTACATAGATAACTTATTCACTAACCTTCAAACATAAAATTATCACAGCTCCACATTAAGGAGACTTACAGAACATCTTAGTGTATGCAAAGAATAGTAGAAAGGAGTAAAAACCGAGTATGTTGACTTAACGAGTGATCACACTTATCTGTTTTTCACCTTACAACTTCAAAACAGTCATTCTGACCCAAAGCAGCTTTCCGCAAACTTAACAGCCTTATCTGGATCCGTGAAATAATGTTCCTTGCCGTTATACGTGACTCTTAATTTTGCTGGATACTGTAGACCATACTTGACACCGGGTTTGTCCCTCAGAAGCTCCCTTGCTCGCTTGAAAAGCGCACGGCGCTTTACCACCGCTGGAGGATAATCGGGAAAGATGTTGATTCTCTGCCCTTTGAACGTAACTTGCTGCATCTTAGCCGCTCTCTGCAGGATTTCTTCTAATTCGTGTGTGTAGTGTAGCCGAAGCACAAAAGCCCTCGGCGGTTCTTCAATTCCTGGGCGATTTCTTAATGTACGATGGGCACGATCGACAAGTGGTAGATTATCCAGCGATAATGTCTCTTTTAGAAGTTGTGCGATAAAGTCTCTCGGTTTCTTCCCAGATTCGGCCCCTTCCTTGATATTTAGGACACGGATGTTTTGCCTCCTGCTACGTCCTTCAAGATCCATGCATTTCTCCGTGAGTTGCTCTATCACCTGTTTCAAACGGCCCACATCTTGTTCAAGCTTGATTACCGTATCAGAAGAAGTAGACGCGTTGGTTTCTAGGCTTGCCAGCTTTGAAGCATGTTCATCCATCGTTATTTTAACCGCTGAAATTTCAGAGCTGACCTCCTGTTGGAACGTAGAGAGTTCCCCTCGTATCGAGACGGCAAGCTGTTCAATTTTGGCGTCTATTATTTCGCCGATGTCCGCTTTGATAGCATGTATTTCTGAGCGTAGAGAAGAAATTGCGTTAAGAATTGCTGCGTTACCCGTGTCGTGAGTATTTTCGGCCGGTGTATCATCTGCAGCCGAGTCCGATGCGGGCGCGGCCTGGTCTGTTGCTTTACGAGGTTTAGCTGGCATGTTTAATTCCAAATATAACGTTAAAGCCAACAACTCTGTGTGTATCAGTTGTAACTCGAGTTGTGTTCCTTTCCCTGACGACAAAGGATTACTAAAAGATGCTCTGATTTAATTTATTTAGATTTTAGTGCGGAGCTGTTTTATACCGCGTGCTATCCGCTCATATCGAAACCGGAAGTCCATAATCAAATGAATTTGATCGGAACATGTTGATTCAATGAGACTGAGACGCTTCAAATCGACAACTCTCACTCTGGAGAGTCACTTCGCGCATATCAGTAGGTGGCGGTAGTGCGTTTAGATTTCACCATACGAAAACAACAAGAAGAAGTATCACCGCGTGTTTTCGGCACAGTTTGGGAATTGGTTTTCCCAAGAGCTTGAATGTTATGCATGTTATGTTGTTGGCTATATGTTTCCTATACATTTTATACTTTTACATTTTGAATAGGAGTACCAAAGTGAAGAAAGCTGTTTAAACTCAATTGGTAAAAAAAAATGATGTTAACGTCCTACAGGTATTGCTTGGGGATCAGTTTTCTTAAGAGCCAAGGTTATTTTGTTGGCTAAATGTTTCTTATACATGTTATATTACATCTTACAATTTTGGATATTATATAACATTTTTTATCAGAATATTAAAGAAGAAATTTGTTTAAATGTGATTGGTGCCTGCTAAAGGCTATAATAAAAGATATATATATATATATATATATATATATATATATATATATATATATATATATATATATATATATATATATATATATAACATGTTTTCTGTCTATTTTGTGTTGAATTACTTAATTTTAAATCTTGCTTCATAGTATTGTAATTTAAAAAATGTAATTTAAACAACAGGGTGAGGCAGTGGCGCAGTGGGTAGCATGTTCGCCTCACAGCAAGAAGGTCGCTAGGTCGCTAGTTCGAACCTTGGCTCAGTTGGTGTTTCTGTGTGGAGTTTGTATGTTCTCCATGCCTTCTCATGGGTTTCCTCTGGGTGTTCCGGTTTCCCCCCCAGTCCAAAGACATGTGGTACAGGTAAATTGGGTGTGAAATGGGTGTGTGTGTGAATGTTCCCAGATGGGTTGCGGCTGGAAGGGCATCCGCTGTGTAAAAAACTTGCTGGATAAGTAGGTGGTTCATTCTGTTTTGGCGACCCCGGATTAATAAAGGGACTAAGTCGACAAGAAAATTAATGAATGAAT
Organism: Danio rerio; assembly: GCF_052040795.2. Lineage (NCBI taxonomy): Eukaryota > Metazoa > Chordata > Actinopteri > Cypriniformes > Danionidae > Danio > Danio rerio. The sequence continues at coordinate 28,981,136 of NC_141031.1, read as the reverse complement.
GAATGAATTTAAACAACAATATTGAACAAGAAATTTACTAGCTGATTTAACAAGACATAATTTTGTTAAAGTAAAGCTTTAGTAATTGAGTAAATTAGAATCATTTTAATTAGAATAACACAATACAAACATTTTGAGTCAATTAGTTGCAAAGAAGTTAGACTGACATAATAAAACCATGTTTTATCTACAAATGTGCTTTCTGTTCATACAACATGTTCAAAGCAGTTCAGGTTTACTTGATTGGATTAGATGCATAAAGGGTGCCACGATTAAATCATGTTCATTCAACAATTTTTTTTTTTTTGAGTGTATACCACATGTCTTGGACTGTGGGGGAAACCGGAGCATTCGAAGGGAAACCCACGCCAACACGGGGAGAGCATGCAAACTCCAGACAGAAATGCCAAATGACCCAGCCGAGACTCGAACCAGCGAACTTGCTGTGAGGCGATCGTGTTACCTACCGCGCCACTGCGATGCACATATTGCTAAAGCTGAACTGTAAAAATACTTTGAAACTAAATTACACCTAAGAGAGATGACTTTGATGTTTTTTTCTTTAATCATTCCAAGTTTAAATGTTGGAACGCTTGAAAGGATTAGACCATAGAGGGGATAACTAGGAATAGAACAAGAACTACTGTATGCCTCTAACTGCAGCCCGAGAGGTGTAGTTGCATCCGTACAAAATTGCGACACAGTTTGCGAATGTTCATTGGAACAATGGATTTGGGAAACGCCAAATCAACAAACTATTTTTGTAACAATGCAACTTGCGACCTTAGTTGACTATCAATGGTTTTCAGATATGCACCCCAGATTAGCCAGCTAAATGCTTTGTATTATCTCAGACCAGTTTTTATTCAGTTCAGTTAGTATTTTACAGTTAGTAATTTAATTTCAATGTTTCACATTACACTAATTTCAATCCAAATTTTGTTTAGTTCAAGATTTTAAGCATAAAATGTTTGATTGCTTTGAATGATGATAATTAAAAACCCTATAGATACTTTTATGTTTATGTGTAATTATAAACACTTTTGAGCTAGAAGATTGGTGGCTAATAAAAACAGGTCAAATCAGTTAACCAGCATGTTTGCCAAACTAGTTAAAACAGTTTAATCCAAGTTAGGATGGTTTAAGGAAGAACCAGAAAGGAGTTTAATATCTACTGGGGCTTTAATGTTAGCAAACACCCCTAGTACTGCAATGTGAGTCACTGGTGTGGTTGTTCACATACTGAAATGATCAGCTCATCTATTTTTACCCTACAGCTATTGATCTGGAGTGACTATACAGAGCATGTCTAAAATTGTGTTGACTTGAGGGATGATGGGATGTCATAAAGATGCAGAAATATTGCCCAAAAGCCATCCACTGCTCAGCATGAACTGTTCGCACACTGAGAAACTAAGATCAGTTTTGCTGGGAATGAATGACGCATGCAAAAGATCCCAGACACTTTTCAATTTGGAAATAAAGAGCTTGCTTATGGGATGGTATATGAAGAAATATGAATACACCGACAGCATGGACTGAGCGATTGGGGCCAATGTCATGCTCATCCTGAGCTTCACTGCTGCTTAGAGAAATGTGCTCTGAATACAGATGAGCCTCTATAAACAGACACACGCACACACACACTCACGCACAGGGGACAATTCATTATATGGCTTGACAGATGATGTACAGGTTATCTGTCTGAATTATTTCAAGTCAGTTTGGATTTCAGCACCTTTTTGGGTATTCTGACCTTTCCTCGAGTGAGCTGTTGCTTGCTAAATGGTCAATTCTCTGAATTTATGATGGAAATGTCAGTTTGGTTGAATAATGCAAAACTATTAATTAGAGCTGTCAAGCAAGCAATAACAATGTATTTTACTTCTGTATTTATATTTCAACTATTTTTATGTTTCTCTTTATAATTTGAACTAAACAACCAACCCAGGAGCATTTTATTTACGTACCCCTGTATACATTTCTGGAGAGAGCAAAATACATCCCAGGAGCTACGATTTTTGCAGTTTTTGTTTTCGTGAGTGCCATTCATGCCTGCGGTTTCACGCAAATCCACCAGAGGACGCTGTTGAATGACTGATTAACTGACTGACCACCTGACCGATCCCCCACCCTCCCCCATCCCTAAACCCAACCACAGTGTTTTAAAAGCATCCCAGTAAAAGAAAACCCTTCACCTGATTTTGATCACATTTTCAAATTTTACCACATTCTTACCCTGTTATTTAATTGCTGAAACCGTTCATCGCCAGACTCGAACCTCGTCATCGTGGTCAACTCCTCTCTGCGTCTCAAATCCGTCGACGTACATGGCTAGCTAACTGGACAAACTGGTAACAGCGGGAAGGCCGTCCACACGAAGGTAACCAGTCAGCTGGTAATATCGCCCGTAGCATTCGTTTTAAAGACGAAATACAGCCATATATACTTCTGGATACTTAATTCATGAGCTCCAGAAACATATATAGGGCTACATTTTCAGAATGAGCCTGTGTTGCTTTTAGGTTTCACGTTATGATTTGAACTACAGGGCGAGGTGTGCAATAAATCAATAACAAAATATTATAACTTTTAATTTCATTATTAGTGTTGTTGTTATTATTATGATGATGATGATTATTATTATTATATTCTACTAATAGCAACATTTACAAAGAATAACAATTTACATTATTAAATGTATATATTTATTTTATATATCTAGTTTTAACTACTACTATTACTGTTTTTACAAGAAGCGGAACAATAACAATTATAATATCAAACTGTTAATCTTTGTTCAATTCTTAAATATTATTGTTAATTTTGAATAAGTATTGCATTTATTCATAAATAATATTTATTGTCAGTAAAATGCCCCTCATTATTTTCACATTTAATATTACTAATACTAAAATATCCTTTAAAAAATAATGATAATATCAATACTACTACTACTACTACTACTAATAATAATAATAATAATAGCAATAATAATAATAATGATAGTAATAATACTAATACTACTAATAATAATAATATAGTAATAATAATAATAATAATAATATAGTAATAATAATAGCAATAATAATAATAATAATAATAATAATAATAATAATAATAATAATAATAATAATAATAATAATAGATAGTAACAATAATAGCAATAATAATAGCAATAATAATAATAATAATAATAGTAATAATGATAAGAAGAAGAAGAAAAAGAAGTATAACATTAATATAATAATTATAATTATAATTATAATTATAATTATAATTATAATTATAATTATAATTATAATTATAATTATAATTATAATTATAATTATTAGTAGTAGTAATAGTAGTAGTAGTAGTAGTAGTATTACCATTATTATTATTATTATTATTATTATTATTTACTTTGTTTTTTCTATATCTATTTCACTGTGTGGTTTGTTGAAACCTGCCACCACCTAAGGTTAGGATATTTTTTATATCAAACCTTAAATAAATAAAATCAAAAGCCTAAACAAACCAAAAGAATAAATCAAATTAAGCTTTTATTTTCCAAGTATGATTGTGGCTAATTATTGAGATTAAATTACGATTCGATTCACAGAATACATTTGTACAATCATTGGCATGCAAGAATCACTCACTGCGCTCAGCTGTCCTGTGAGGGCATCAATGTACTGCTTCAGCTTCTCTGTAGCAGCCAGACACTCCTGAAAGAAACTGACACAAGAAAGCCTTATTTATTACAGGTCCCATAACAAACCGCTTTTCTTTCAACGCTTTTCCTCACTCTTAAATTCAAGTCAGACTCAAAAAAGCATGACAGACTCGAGCGTGGAGGGACGCGACTATAAAGCAATGCAATCAGTCAAGCCACACATGATTCTGAAGCTGCCAGCAAGCCCAGCTGTGAGATTTTTCTGCACACGGATCACTTTATTCATTTCGTCGTGCTACAGTTCATGTCACTGGACTGCTCTGTTGTGAAAGACTGATATTCTTGATTTATGATGGCTTTTTCTTGTCTGAGGGTCTGATATATAGCCATAGAAATGCAGGATGAAGTTATAAATCATTTTTGCATTCTAGGTCAGATCCGAAGAACAGTTTTCTAAAACAGTCATAACAGTATTTAAAGTAACAGACACAGGGGAATGGTTAAAACATCACCATAATTCCTCAGTTAATTGATTATATTTATTATACAGATTAAAATATACATTAATGTATATTTACATTAATGAGAAATGTACATATTTGTATACATTGCAACATTGGATTAAATTAGGTTTAAAAATCTTGCTTCATTTTGTTGATATTAATTAAGAAAAAGAAAAATTGTTTGTTTTCTGGATGTTTACAGTTTTTTTCCAGAATTATGAAATAATAAAAAGAGACTGTGAAAAATCATCTGTAAACATCTTTGGTCTTTTTGTAGAATAAAATGTTGTGTATATATAATATTATGCATGCACAAATCTCTCTGCAAAACCCTTTAGAATACATATGGGAAAAAAACTGAACTGTGGAGTCTGTAAGTGCTGTTGAAGTAAAGATTTATGGCTCAATATAGGAGTTTTTTTTTTTTTTTTACATAGACAATATTTCACAAACATCTCAAAATTAATAATTGCACTTAATATTTGTGGTTTTGCCTATAGTGTCTCACCTTAACATTTGACAACATATGCAAATTATGTTTAACATCAGCAACATCGCATTAAATATTATATATCTATATACAATATCTTACGATACCATGTTTTTACAAATTTATGACCGCCATGTTTTTTTACAATGTTATAACTCCTTTTGGTTCATTAAAACTTATTTGACATGTGGGGGACAGCATTTCTTGACTTAATTGTTCACGTGAAGAACTCTTATATAGTCATAGAAATGCATGATGAAGTTACAAATCACAGTTTATTGACAGACTCACTTGCATTGAGAGTGGTAGTGTTTGATAAGGTTCTGCAGCAGGTCTACTCCTTTCTTGGTCTTAATTTCGTTTACTTTGATCAGGTACTGTTTGGGAGGAAAACAGATGAAATTTGATTAAATTAACACTTTTATGTAGCAGAAATTGACTAAAAGTGGGAGTGAAAACTAAATTGTTGCAATGAGAAAAAAATATATATATACATATATATATATATATATATATATATATATATATATATATATATATATATATATATATATATATATATATATATATATATATATATATACATACATATATATATATATATATATATATATATATATATATATATATATATAGATATAGTTATAGATATAGATATTGATCACTGATATTTCTAAAAGAAAAAAATAAATAAATTTAATTTATTTTAATTTAATTAAAAAATTAATCAAATAATTTTTTAATTTAATTTAATTTAAATTTTAAAATAAAAGAAAAGAAAAGAAAAAAAAGGAAAGAAAAAATAATAATAATAACCTGTAAAATTTAGTTTTATCACCTGTACAATATGGGGTCAAAATCATTATTATACGTACAATTTGTTAACAATTTATATTTATAATGGAGAGGTTATGTTATGTACTATTTAAAAAAATAGTTTACGCAAAAATGTTCTCACCATCTACTCACACTCAAGTGGTTCTAAAGTGGTATGAATTTCTTCTGTTGAGAACAGAGGAAGATTTACTGACAAATGAATTTTAAAAAGCAGCTATTGACATCTATAGTAGGACCAAAAAATACAATAGAAGTACTATAGAAATACTATAGAAGTCAATGGCTGTTAGGCTGTTTGGCTGTGTCCCTTTAAACTTGAACTTCTCCCATTAAACTTTTTGGATGATATCTTTCATGTAATATCTCATACAGATTTTTGTGAATGTGAACGGTCTGTAAAGTTTCAAAACTCAAAAAGCACAATAAATAAGAGTTATTGTCTTCCAAAACTAAGAACTGATTCTGAACATCCTGAAATGACGGTGGTATTTCCCAGTCTTACTTCCCTCACAAACCTATGTTGGTTTGTATTAAATGTACATAAATTTGACTACGCTCTTCACTGGCTTCCCATTAGCATCTTTGACCCTCAAAAGCCACTGTTATAAATGAGGCCTGGATAAGTTTGGTGCTTGTCGTTGAGTTTGACACAAAATTAATCCAGTTCTCATGCACGTCTAAACAACAAAAGAGTTTTGATTGATGTAAAAACAAACTGACACACAAGATTGCTGAGGAAGCTGATATTTAGATATGGAGGTCCCCCTTATATTAGATGCCCTTAACTACTATGTACTGGCATCAAAAATGTGTTCATAATGTATCACAGAACACTTGTGGTGCTCTTGAGGTGAACTACGAGTAGGGTTAGGGACAAGTTTGGTGATATACAGTAGGTGGGTTTAAGGGAAGGTTAAGGTGTAAAATATGATCAACAGTTTAATAACAGAAATTAAATACAGACATAATTACATGCAGATATTTAAATAATCATAGGTACAATGTAAAACATGCATTCACACATTGTAACAAATGATTAATTTCAGTGTAAGTACATATTAGTTAAGGTCACAATATAAAGTGGGAAATATTTAGGAATTTTTAAAAGTTCCTCTATAGCAGCTTACTAAAACATGTATTTGCATTGGTTATAATAACAAAACACAGTATTTCTTTTTATTGTACTTTTTGAATGAATAATATGAATTTGCCTATACTAATCAAATCAAACTGGGCCTAAAACATTAATATAAGGATAACTGGTAATTAGTATACACTGCAATGAAGAGGTTACAATTGATTTGCAACCTAAATATGAAAATAACACACTTTGATTGTCCCTAATAAACTTTTTCCAGAGTTTACCTTTCATAAATTGTGTAATGTAGCTGCCTATCAATGAAAAAGGTCTTATTTCTGACATGTGCTGTAATCTGGCCAATCAGAACAAAGGAAATTCTCAGAGGGATGGAGTTTAAAGAGATTGAATCTTTAAATGAACCATTTCAGATGCTACAAGTAAAGAGCTGATTCTGAAGTGTACATTTAAAAAAAATGTAATCATTTTTTCATTAAATGGAGGTAAAGCAATTGTGGGAGACATTCAAAATAAGGTGAAGAACAATTGAAAGTTCACGTGCAGCAGTTTACACAAACATGAGCGGTTCTTACTTCACACATCTGCAGCTGGAACATCCTGCGCTCTTTCTCCATCTCTTCTGCAATCTCTCCTCCGCTAACCTCAGTGCGCACCATACCGTACTGCTTGGCCAGTTCCCTCTTCTCCTTCTCGATCTTAGTGCTGGAGGGTTCAGAAAGCACATGACAGTAAAGGTCAGATCTACTGCAAACTGTTGCATATGATACACAAACCAATGGTTGCTCGGTTGATTCAGGATTACAGTAAACTGGAAACATGGTTTAAAAGAATAATAAGAGAAGTGAAGCGAGACACTTATTAGAATTACAATTGAATGAAGAACAGAAATTAGCAGGAGTAAAATAACAATACAGGAAGTTCTGAAAGGGTCTGTGGTAAGAATCAGGGATCAGGAAGTTAGAAGGTCATTGGGGGGTTTCAACTTTGTGCAGTTAATTCTGAAAAGAAAATTGAATATATTATGACTGACAAAGTATTAAAAGCTTTTTAAGGATTAAAATTTTGTTATCTGGTTTTTACACACAGTTGAAGTCAGAATTATTAGCCCCCCTTTTAATTTATTTTTCTTTATTTAAATATTTCCCAAGTTATGTTTAACAGAGCAAGACATTTTTCACAGTAGGTCTGATAATATTTTTTCTTCTGGAGAAAGTCTTTGATTTTAAAAAAAGCAAAAATAAATAAAAGCAGGATGGATGGATGGATGGATGGATGGATGGATGGATGGATGGATGGATGGATGGATGGATGGATGGATGGATGGATGGATGGATGGATGGATGGATGGATAGATAGATAGATAGATAGATCTAGATCTGTTTTTACATTACTGTGATGATTAGGTTTAGGGTTGGGGTAGGGGTAGAATCTAATAAAATACAATTAATGGGAAATTTAACTATAATATAAATAATTCTCGTTAACTTCTGGCCGCAACCATATGTGATCAATAGCTGGTTAACCATGTGAATAGATGATAACAGCCTTCTGAGCCTACAAGTAGATGCAGATGGCCCCTACTGGCCCATATCTATCAGTTAATAACCATTGATAATGCCCATTCAATCGAGAGATATCATTTGAATTGGCTGATTATTCAAATGTTTGGTTGCAGTTTTATTTTCTCATTTAGGAAATTCATATTTTTATTCTGCAAGAATGCATTAATGCAATTGATCAAAGGGAAAGGGTAGTAAAGATATTTACAGTGTTATACATTTATATTTTTAAAATGCTTTCTATTAAATAGGAAAGTCTTTAAAAAAAGATCTGTACAACTGTTTAGAAGATTAATAACCCTAACAAATATAAAAAGCATTTTGAAATAATTAGGATGGACATGTGACACTAGAGAAAATTACATTTTGCCAGCATAGACATAAAACAGCTGTTTGAAATTGTAATAATAATAAAAAAGTACTTATTTTGTATTTTAAACACTTAAGTGCAGCATTAATGAGCATAAGACTCTACTTTCAAAAGGGTAAAAACTGCAAAAAAAAAAGGTTGTGAAATACTGATCCACACAACCACCAATCTGTGAAAAAATATGAGAAAACTAGAAAAAAAGGTGAAAGTGATGGTGATGCTACAGAGAATATGCAACACATGAGGCACAGAGAATATAAATCCTACACAGTTTCTAAAACTGGTTGTTGTTTGACACAAACAGTGAGAGTGTGTCATGATCAAAATCAATGAATTTTCTCTTTCTTATTTTGAAGCTTTTGCAGTATCTCTGGCATTATGAATCAAAATAAACCACAACAGTGGATGTTAAAAAGACAAAAACAAAGGCACAAGTGCTAGAAATTCTCCTCACTTAAAGTGTTATAAAAAGCACTCACAATTTATTTTCGTAATCTCTCCATGCCTTGTCAAAAGGCTTTTTTAGGTCCTGAAAAGATGAAAACAGAGTTAGAACAAAATCATCCGACAGTAAAAGCCAGGTAAAGAACTGAGAGAAGTCTTCATCTGTCTCATTACCATCTGCTCACATTAAACACCGTGCTTATGGTAATGATCTATGTAATAGATTTCATCTTGCAGAAGAAGAAAACACATGTTTTATTGCCTTCTGGGGAAAATAACCTGCACACTTCATCTGCATTTGCATCAGATATGCTAGGAATAATAATAAAGGACCAAGAGTATCTCGTTTTTAAATAAAGAACTACTTTTTTGTATTTATTTATTTCAGTACTTTTACAGTACTTTTTTATGTAATATTTTTTATTGCCATTATCATTCACTATAATAGTATACAAAGCAGTATTTTCCAAAATTCCCAACAAAAGTAATTTTGAAATATCTTCCCTAATGAAATATCAGTATCTATTTGAAATATCTTACTATTTTTTTTATTAAAGTTTTTATTGTTTTCTTCTGGTACACGACAAAATAATACAAACACATACAAACACATTACAAATGATCACTAGTGGCCTACTAAATGTAAAGCCAGAATGTATACAGTGGTTACTATGGACAAAAGTACAATATTATTAAAATAACCTGGTAAGTAGTTTTAAATTGTCTTACAAGACAAAGTCACATAAGACCATAAGTCTTCCCACACTGGGATACCTACAGGGAACCCTGCTTTGCTCTTATTATCTAATTTGTAAAGTAACCATTCATACGAAGCTTTAGTCATTATACTGGCCCATTCTTTTAACTTTTGGGAGTTTTCCAGTGTTTTAAAATGACTCTAGCTGTCACTGAAATCCCCACCATGATGAAGTTTATTTATAGAGAATCTTTATATACAAATACATATATACACACACACACACACACACACACACACACACACACACACACACACACACACACACACACATATATATACATACATATATATATATATATATATATATATATATATATATATATATATATATATATATATATATATATATATATATATAAACACACGAGTATGCTGTTACACTGTTGTATAGACACAATATCACACTCCTAGCAGTGCGATGTGGCTGTATATCATCAATGGTGGGACGCTAGAGAAACGCACACCTCCCACCAGTGCCGATATACAGCCACAGCCATATCGCACTGCTACTTGTGTGATATTGCATATATAAGTCACTTATATTATAGATTTCAACTTACACCTTTGACCTCTTTCAGATCCCCTTTTACAAGCGAGTCCAAGAAGAAGTTGACGTTGTGCAACATGCTCTTCAACTGATAAAACAGAAATATTCAAATGGAAAGTGTGTGAGCTGGCAAAACACATTTAGTCATTACACATGCTGTTACTTTTAAAATCAATTGAACAGAACCTGCCAGAAAAAAAAGCCCTGAGGACAGAAAACTGAGACAAACTTTGGGGCAGAAGCCGAGCTGTTTGCAGATAAGGCCTATCTTATAAGTCCAAACTGTGAGTAATGCTAAAAACTATTCGGGATTATGCAGAAAGTGGAAAACCCTTCCCGGAGCTTCATGTGTCTCTTACCAAGTTCTTCATTGGCGTCAGCAGTTCTTTGGAGAATTCGGCAAACTTATTAAAGGCAGAGGCCACTTCCTGCTCTCCATTGTTGCGGAAATTCACTGCCAGCTTCTCCATGGAATTGATGTATGACTCCAAATGTGATATGTGGTCTGGAGCGAGAATATTTTATATTTACATACAGTAAATATACCCAATGTAGAGAAGAAAACATGGGTATTGACTCAAAAGCACATGACACACATACACATGAGATTTTCAAGTTTATGGAGACTTTTTTTAGACATAATATATTTATACGGTATAGACTGTATGTATGTATATATATATATATATATATATATATATATATATTTTTTTTTTTTTTTTCTTATCTGTTTATCAAAATTGTATGGAAATAACAGGATAGTTTTACAGAAAAAATAGAAACAAATACTATTCCCAACCCTTCCCCGTAAACAAAATGAAATTACTATTACACAAAAAAACCCCGACCCTACACCCTAGCCTAAAAGAATATTCAGCACTTTACATTTTGAAAAAACTTAAACTGTAGGATTTATGAGCTGTTTTCCTCATGAGGAAAAAATGTCCCCACAAGTTCGAAACATACTGCTATTAGTACAGTACACTTGTATGGACACATACTGTATTGTACAATAAAATGAATGCCAGGCCCACACACACACATACTGTAAAAACAGGGCATTTGCCATCCACTTCATACATATTCATATGTGCCTGGGCTGGAGGAAATGTTTTGCATGCCTTGTCAATCTTTCTAATGAACTAACACATAATCAAAAAGACTAACGAATGCCGCTTACAGTCTGATGTGCATGACGTTAAAACAAAACAACTACTGCATTTCAGTGAAGACTGGCATTTCTGACTAAATGGCTTGACCCAAGTATCTTTAACGATAAATGATACCCTGTCAGGTATTTTTCAGACATTTAAACACAAATACATCCAGTGGAGTCAATGTTATTTTAAGCTATACCTTGACCGGAGATATGCTTTGCTTTGGCTGCTTTCTTCATTTTCTGCAAGATTGTGCGGTCGGAATCCAAAGCCTTTTAAAAGAAAAAAAACATAAAATATAAAGGTGTCATCAACATTGAGGGAAAAATTGAGATTCATGTACTATATTCGGCAGATATCAGCACATTTATCCGGACTGGTGAATAAAACGCAGATTTTAATGATAAAGCTTATAATTTAGAGTCAAACTTTGAGAAATATCTGATAAATAACAATAGTAAGAAATTTTCTGTAGCTGGTGACTGGTGTTCATCAATGTATTAATGCTTTCAAATTGCATTAATATTATTTTTTTATTATTATTTATTATTTAATTTCCCAGTAATGGTTTTTGGCTGGAAGGGCATCCGCTGCATAAAACATATGCTGAAATAGTTGGCAGTTCATTCCTCTGTGGTGACCCCTGTTAAATAAGGGACTAAGCCGAAGGAAAATGAATGAATGGTTAAATCTGTCACAATTACCAGCGATCTAATCTTCATAGATTGCTGGAGAACATTCACAACACAGACTACAATCCTGTCTCAAAAGAACTACAAGATGCACCACTCACACATCTGGCCTAGATCCTGTCTGATTGCAAACACTCACAGCTGAAGCCGCTCGTGAACTGATTACATGGACTATAAAGAGAGCACTTACACATATCTGTGCTGAGTCTTGTTTATCTGTCTAGTTAACATTACGACGCAGTTTCCTTGCCTTGTCCTGCCGTGTACTGATGTTTGTTTGTTTGTTTACGTTGCCTGCTGCCTACCTGTATTGACCTATCGCCTGTTATTTGACCACGACTCTGGATTCCCTGTGTACATCTGTTTGCCCCTGTGTTGCTTGCCTGACCATCTCTGCATTTAAACCTGCGTTTGGATCCGCACTTCCTTTGTCAGCATCTCCGATGTGACAGAATCTCTTAAAATCATTAAAAAACTTGCACTGTGGTAGTTAAACAAACATACGTTTATTTACATTTTGAGTAGTCTGAAGTGAAATGGCTGAAATTTCCAAGGAAATCATAAACTAAAAAATCTATTTGTTTACTTTCATTATTTAAAAGAAATGTCTATTTTAATTTAACAAGAATACATTATGTCTGTTCTTAAGGTCAGGGTGAGCATAAAATGTTTGACCCCAAATCAGTGTATTCTAGGCAAACATTTCAAATTTTAAATACAATGTTATTTAAATACAATAAAAGAACATAGAAAGAATGACACAGAACTTTCAATAGTTCCTTACAGAAGCACATTTCCTGTTTAAAAACAGCAGTTACACGCAATCGTGAAATGATTGTAAAATCGTGTAAAGGCTTGTGAAAGAGTTTCCCCTCTGAAACAGGACTTTCTAAGCTAAACTTGTACCACGCGACACTTGGGTTTCCATAAAGCAGCAGCTGAAGCATGAAGTATGTTTGTTTTGTCAATAGATAAGCCAGAGCAAAGAAGCAAAAATTAATTACCGGCATCATAGTAGCATGTCTACAGGCTGCCGTCTGAGAACATGATACATTGCTTTGTGTGCTTCACAACAGTGTGTATGTTGTTCTGAGGCAAAATCTCACTAATTTGACACTTTTTTAGAAGCTATTTACACCTAGCACAACAGTGAGGGCACATTTTTATAACACACACACACACTAACACACACATGCACACTAAAACATTTGGCATTGGAGCCCTATAAACAAGATTCCAGGTTTTATTTCATACAGTGTGACAGTCTATGAAAATCCTGTATCAACACAGCTTAATGGGAAACAGTATTTCCTGTGGATGTCCATCCCAATTATCCCTCCCTTCACTCAGGATAAACAGTTTATTCCTCCGGGAGTAGAATGAAGCCTTTCTGAGGATTGTAACACTTCTCTAGCTCATGTCCCATTGGTTTAGCAGTGCACTAAATGGTACCCATCTACTATTCAGGTGATTTAACATAATCACTTTTCCAAGAGAGAATCTCCAAAGTCTTTTAAACTAACAAAGGTTTTGGTTTGAAGAATCGAGGATGTCCCCAAAAGAGGCTTTGGCTAAGCAGGTTCATTTGTTTGCTCCAGTTGAGAAAAATGGAGAGAGATCAGCTGTCATGTTGTGTTTGTGCCACTGAGAATCAAACTGGGAAGCCTATTATCTACAACAGTGCATTTATTAGATGTAGTGCTGCACTTGTTCCAGGAAAATAGTGGTGCAAAATGTAAATCTCACAACTCAAACTCAAAACAGTGTTTTCAGTACTCCCACTTCAAATAACCATTATTCAGTGCATGGAAAAGCTATATTGCACATGAACTGAATAAAAACAACACCCACTAAAGACTGCAATCCACTTTACAACTTAGATTTTTCTGGAAGAGTCAGTGTTACAATATACACTACTTGACAAAAGTCTTGTCGCCTATCCAAGTTTTAAAAACAACAAATAATAACTTGACTTCTAGTTCAGAAGTGGCTTATATTAAAGCCAAAGTCTTCTAGATTACGCTTACCAAAATAAAATATGATCATGCCTTGATTTTTAATTATTTCATTAGGACAGTAAGGTCTGACTCTACTTAGACAAAAGTTTTGTCACTTGACAGAAATAATGTACAGCATAGAATATAAAGCCATGGTGCAGTGAAAAAAATAATAATATCGTGTATGACTCCCATGAGCTTGGAGAACTGCATCAATACATATCTGCAATACACAAATAACATAATAAAAAATCCATCTGGAATGGCAAAGAAAACATTCTTGCAGGACTCCCAGATTTCATCAAGATTATTTGGAATACATCTTCAATGCCTCCTCCTTCATCTTACCCCTGACATGCTCAATGATGTTCATTCTAGTGACTGGGCTGGCCAATCCAGGAGCACCTTGACCTTCTTTGCTTTCAGGAACTTTGATGTAGAGGCTAAAGTATGAGAAGGATCCTGCTGAAGAACCTGCCCTCTCCTGTGGTTTGTAATGAAATGGGAATCACAAATGTCTTGATACCTCAGGCTGTTGATGCTGCCATCCACTCTGCAGATCTCTCGCACACCCTCGTACTGAATGTAACCCCAAACCATTTAACTCCTTTACCAAACTTGATTGATTTCTATGGGAATCTTGGCTGCATGTGGGTTCCAATAGGTTTTCTGCAGTATTTGTGATGATTGGGATGCAGTTCAACAGATGATTCTTTGGAAAAATCTACCTTCTGAAACTTTTTCAAATGATCAACTAGAAGTTATTAGAAAGCTCTCTCTCTCTCTCTCTCTCTCTCTCTCTCTCTGCTTGTGTCTGATTCAAAAAGGGGAATAGGAGATCTAACATTTCACAACTGATGGAAATTCGGTCAAGTATTGCACTGCAAAGAGCAAACCTCATTTTAACTTGTCAATAAGTTGGCACATAACCATGAATTGGTTCTTTTCTTTCACATCATGCATTTAAAATAATTTAATGCATGGCAATTCCTTGATTATCCCTTACTTATTTTGTGGAATCTGTCATTTCCAATCTCCTGACTGACTCTGACTTTTGACAACTAGCACATTTAAATTCTGAAAGTTAAAGCTGGCCAGTCATTATTGGAGAGTCAGAATTGCCTATTATATGATTGATACAGAGCTTATTAGAGGTGAGCTCTGTATTTTATTTTAGAATAAATTGTTGGCCTATGGGTTAAGTCATCACGCCACAAAAGCTGTAATTAGATGCTCTGGATTCCCATATAAAATTAAGACTAGAACTAAGAACTAAATTGTTCCAAATTATATTAGAGCTCATCAGCAGCTCTGTTTCTGGACCATGTTTTTTCACTCATATTTCACCATGGCATGAACCCAACCAGGTACAACGAAAATCACAACACTGCAAACTTTGATATGAAGTCAGACAAAATCAGACAAAGCAATGTGAATGACACAATCGAATTTAAAAAAGTGGAGAATATTGTAAGAGTATTGTAAAATATGCACATGTAAGCAAATATTTAAATATGAGCATAAAGTGACCATCAATCACTGTGCTTCATTGTAGAGGCAGAGCTGGAGATACATTTTGGCACATTTGAACAGGGCTGATTAGGTTTTCCTTGAAAGGGACTTTGGTTAACCAATTCCTACTGAAAGTAACAACAGATAAGTACATTGGAATGCAAAACCTTTCTTTATTTGTATGGAAAATACAGGAAACAGGGCTATGTAGTGGAACCAATGCAAGATCTTGATATGCTTAAACTTAATTTAAAGAGGAAATATAAAGAATTCAAATAGTTTCACCAGTATCCATTAATAGAACAGGCAGCCATAACTTGTTCCTTGTGTTCACTTAGTAATATACTAAAGATGATTCAATGCTCAGATAAACTCACAGAGAAGATCTTTTTCTTTAGTGAAAACTAACTATAAATATATTTGCAGCGATATACTGATAACAAACAAATCCAGAAAATGTCCACAAAGCGCAGTGGTTATGTAAATCCATCCAGGCCATGGTTATATAAAAAAAAGTATCACAGTGAAAAAGTGATATTTGTTTATATAGTAGAAATTTGAATATTGTATAAAAACTGTTGTGGGGACAGTGTTGATCTCAAATATTGACTGCATTCATCATCACATTCATGTTGTTTTTACTGTATCACCATTCCATAACATGATTAAACCTCAGCAACATAACTATGCAGAAAACTGAGCTTAACTAGATTCTTTGTTCTCCTTAGCCTTGATGAAATCAAGTTCCTTTAAAAATAAAAAAAATCCCAGTTTCTATGGTGACTTCTTCCTGTTTCAAGACCCGTGTCTCTGACACTCGTGTCTTATCTTGCTGTTTTTATTCTCTGAGGAAACAGGCCTGTCAAATGCCAGCATAAAAGGATTATATGCAATTAATATTCATTGGTGTCACACATGGTAGTGTGAAGCAGAAATGTAATTCTCTGCTATTAGTTCAGAGAGCCCGTAATGAACTCCTCACATAGCACAATTGAGAAACATTCTGGCAGGATGTGAAATCATACGACACTGAGAAAGAGTCCACCATCATTTCGCCAACACTTTGAGGAATAGCTGCTCCAAAAATAAGGGAAATGCTGGCATTATTTACTCACCCTAAGAATCTTATGATTTGCTTTCTTCTGCAGGACACAAAACAATACATTCATCCTAAAAAGCAATGCTCATCTTAAATTTGGTTCTGCTCCATACTTATACCATACTCAAAATAGCTGCGTTCCAAATGGCACACTATATACTTATGCACTATGTACTTACGCACCTACACACTCAAAAGCATAGTATGTGTACTGTATGTAGTGTCATTCCAAATGGAACACTTATGTTTTTGTAACTAAGCCAAAATAGCTAAATAAATGACCAAACTACTAAATAATACCTGCCATGAGTACAACCGCATTCACCATCGGGAGGTGGTATAATCTCTCTCTTAGGAGAATTTTGCTTTCACAATCCAAAATGAATAAAGTAATCCAACATCAGTGCCAGAAAGCTTCACCCCTTCTGCTACATGAGCAAAGCAGCGGCCGTTGATGGTGTAATGTCTTTCCTTTTCTTGCTAACCAGCTGACCTGCATGTGGACTGCTTTCCCACTGTTACCAGTTTGTCCAGTTAGCTCAACACATACAGTTGAAGTCAGAATTATCAGCCGCCCTGTTAATTTTTTCCCCCAATTTTCTGTTTAACGGAGAGAAGATTTTTTTCCACACTTCATTCATTCATTTTCTTGTCGGCTTAGTCTCTTTATTAATCTGGGGTTGCCACAGCGGAATGAACTGCTGAGTCCAGCAAGTTTTTTACGCAGCGGAACCCATCTCTGGGAAACATCCACATACAGTACACATTCACACACACACACACACTACGGACAATTAAGCTTACCCAATTCACCTGTACTGCATGTCTTTGGACAGTGGGGGAAACCGGAGCACCCGGAGGAAACCCATGCGAAGACAGGGAGAACATGCAAACTCCACACAGAAACACCAACTGAGCCGAGGTTCGAACCAGCGACCCCACTGCCTTCTTGTTGTGAGGCCTACCTACTGCGCCACTGCCTCGCCCTTTTTCAACACTTTTCTAAACATAAGTTTTAATAACTCATTTCCAATAACTGATTTTTTTTATCTTTTCCATGATGCCAATAAATAATATTTTACTAAATATTTTTCATTCTATACAGCTTAAAGTGACATTTAAAGGCTTAACTAGGTTAATTAGGTTAACTAGGAAGGTTAGGGTAATTAGGCAAGTTATTGTATAATGATGTTTTATTCTGTAGACTATTAAAAAAATAGCTTAAAGGGGCAAATAATTGTGTCCTTAAAATGGTGTTTAAGAAATTAAAAACTGCTTTTATTCCAGCCAAAATAAAGTAAATAAGACTTTCTCCAGACAAAAAAATATTATCAGACATACTGTGAAAACTTCCTTGCCCTGTTGGAACATTGTTTGGGAAACATTTAAATAAGAAAATCAAAGGGGGCTAATAATTCTGACTTCAAATGTATGTTGGCGGACTTGAGTTGCAGAGTGGGTTGACAGTGACAACGAGGTTTGAGTCTGGTGACAGTTTCAGAAAGGGGGTAAGACAAAAACAGAAGGCAAAAAAATAAAATAAACAAGTAAATAATGGTAAGAATGTGGTAAAATCTGAAAAAGTAGTACAAATCTGGGGTCTTTACTGTTTCAGACTTGCTATTCATAACACTGCAGTTGTGTTTAAGGAAGCGGGTGGGCGGATCAAAATAGGTGCTTTTCAAAATACTATTGGTTGGGTTTAGTGTAGGGGGAGGGTGGGGGAATTGGTAGGTTGGTCAGTCAGTCGATCAGTCAGTAAACAGCGGCCACTGGTGGATTTACACGAAAACAGCAGGCATGAAATTTGAGACATCAAAAAGCATACACAGCGATCTCTAGCGAATTCGCAAAAACAAATACTGCAAATAAACGTAGCTCCTGGGACTTATTTTGCTCTCTTCAAAAATGTATATAGCTGTACGTAATCAGAATGAGCCTGCATTGTGTTTGTGGCATGTGAAGGTAAATAATGACCGAATTTTCAGTTTGGGTGAACTATCCTTTTAGGAAACATTTGCGCTAAAGTAAAAACTTAATTTTTCAGTGTGCTTTATTCATTCATTCATTTATTCATTGATTTTCTTTTAGGCTTAGTCCCTTTTTTTAATCTGGGGTCACCACAGCAGAATGAACCGCCAACTTATCCAGCACACGTTTTATGTAGTGGATGCCCCTCCAGCTGCAACCCATCTCTGGGAAACATCCATACACACTCATACACTACGGACAATTTATCCTACCCAATTCACATATACCGCATGTCTTTGGACTGTGGGGGAAACCGGAGCACCTGGTGGAACCCACGCGGACACAGGAAGAACAGAACATGCAAACTCCACACAGAACGCTAATTGAACCAGTCAAGGCTCGAACCAGCAACCTTCTTGCTGTGAGGTGACAGCACTACCTACTGCGCCACTGCATCGCCCGCAGTGTGCTTTATGTAGTTCATATTATTTTATCATCCCTGAAACATCACTTAATCACCATTCTCTTTCAATACAAATGCATTCCACTAAATAAACCCATGCAGGTTTAGAAGGACATGAGGGTGTGTGAATATTGACACTTATTTTGGCAAACTGCTTATTTTGCATGAAGGATGTTTGACTTGTCTTATTTTTAGCTCTTCCAGTCAGCTCGGTTATGTGTACACCGTGCCAATAACAATTCACCCATGTGCTGGTTCACCTGGAACTCATTCACATTCCCCTGACTAGGCAGAGTGAGAAACCTGTACTCAGCATGGCAAACCTCACACATCTTTTGTTCTTTATGGTAGCAGAGGTGCCTGGTCTGTTTGACTGGCCTTTGTGTGCTTTTAGAGCTATTACATGAAAACGCTTGTGAAAGTCCCCACAGAACACATAGAAAGGATCGAACAAGACCAGTGATGACCAGCCATAAATACTCATCTAAACGGATATAGTGGTAAAAGCTGTGACTAAACTGTTGTTCACATAGACAAAAGGATGCCATCGTCGGTATGAAAGTATTTTTGTCGTAAGTGCTCATAACAAAAGTATTCTGACAATAGCACTGCTTCCCTTTTTTTAATTAAAACTGCATTTAATCTTAAAAGCTAGTTCTTTTCCACTGGAGAAAACATTGTCCTCATACTCTATCTTATTCTTTCCCCACAACAAAGCAGACACAATGCTTCTTCTTGAACTGACACATAACAGCTTCATGCCAGGAATCCACCAGAAGACATGCAGTAATCATGTTTGGAGCTTGGAGGCATTTTATAATTGAGGAGCACGACCAGATGTTTATCTCCATCTTTTGTGCTTAATGAACACACACACACACACACACACACACACACACACACACACACACACACACACACACACACACACACACACACACACACACACACACACACACACACACACACACACACACACACACACACACACACTTTACTGTGGATTTCAGCACATTAACCAAGAAGGCCAAAAGTGAAAGTCAAACTAACACCACACAACCATGATAGAATTCACATCCTCACATTCATCAACTGTCACTTTCTAGAACAATAGAGTAAAAGATGAGCAGAAACAGTCCGTGAGCACGTTTACATTTACACCAATATAATATGCTAATACTAGTAATAATCAGCTTAAAGAAAAATCATGCTATCCTAGTTTACATGCAAATCAGTAATCCGCCAAAGCAATCAAACTGTGCTTACAAACAAAAATGACTATTAATGATTCAGTTCATTTGATGGCCAATGACAGTGACGTCAAACCTTATCATAAGCAGGAACTGGGCAAAAATACATTTAAATTTTCATTCATTCATTCATTCATTCATGTGTTCATTCAGTCATTCAGTCATTTATTCATTTTCTTTTCGGCATAGTCCCTTTATTAATTAGTGGTGGTCCCAGCAGAATGAACTGCCAACGTATCCAGCATATGTTTTATGCAGCGAATGGTCTACCAGTTGCAACCCAACACTGGGAAACACCCACACACTCTTCCATTCACACACATGCACTATGGTCAAATTTACAGTGGCCGAGAGAGCAAAACGCGATGCAATTTAAGAAAGCACATGCAATTACAAAAAACATCAGTTCTTCATCAGTTTGACAGCACACGTGTTGCAAATTCTCACAACACAAACAACTGAAGAAACGCACAGCAAATTAGTCACAACACAAACAACTGAAGAAATGAGCTGCAAATCCGTCACAACACTTGCAAATATGCACATAACACAACGAAAATATTTCAAGAGGACCCAAAAACATGACAGACCTTGCTGAGATATTAATGTGTTTTTTTATTTATGTTGTGTAATCAGGATATTAAAATAAACAAAAAACAGCTCACCTTTCAAAAACCACCAATCACTTCACTCAGCAACAGTCAAGGCATAATACATCCATATCTCAGCAGGGTCCGTCATGGTTTTGGGTCTCTTAGAAAAATTCCCGTTGTGTTAGTGCATATTTGCAAGTGTTTTGACCAATTTGCTGCAGGTTTCTTCAGTTGTTTGTGTTGTGACCAATTTGCAACAAGTGTGTTGTCAGAAGATTGTTTCTTTATTTGCTGGTGTTTTGTGTAATTGCATGTGTTTTCTTAAATCGCAGTGCGTTAAGCTCTCTCGGCCACCATACAGTTTAGCTGTTGTACACAGCTCTAAGTGAATAAAAACATCACCGGACTGATCATGACACAAAGATGATGATCCCTGACAGATGGAAATTTCGCTGCGGGGCATAAAGGGTTCATTGTTACAACAATACAACAGTATAGCCAACCTAGTGCTGTTTGCTCATGTCATTTTTCTGATGATTAATACAATAATTTACGCTGCCACGTGGGATTCACCAACTGTTTGCTATTAGAGGAATGAGCAGCAGAGACTATTTTGTATAGGACTTTGTCAGACTTTGACAGGAACTTTATCGGTAACTGTTACAGTTCATATGGACCAGTTTCTTCTTCCTCCAAATCATACATGTAAGTGTAAT
Organism: Danio rerio; assembly: GCF_052040795.2. NCBI lineage: Eukaryota > Metazoa > Chordata > Actinopteri > Cypriniformes > Danionidae > Danio > Danio rerio. The sequence goes on along the minus strand of NC_141031.1, from coordinate 28,959,419 downwards.
TAAAATTATTGCCTTGTTTTGTGTAGTTTGCAAAATATGTGTTTAATTGTGTGTTGTAAGTTATAATCGCCCTGCGCCGCTTGTAATCACTTATCTATTATAGATCAGTGCTGGTACTGTATCTCTCAGGTTAAACCTTCATGGACCTATTCACATATTGTGTCCAAAATCAAATTCTGCTTCTGATTCTGCTTCTAATTCTGATTCTTGCTTCTGCCTTTACCTATTTAAATACGTTTCTGTACTCGCGATCCCCTGCCGTTTGTCTTTGCTATGGCCACCATTAGCTGTTCCTACACACACAAGGAGCGATCAATTTTCAAAATAGTTCAACTTTTGCCACTGTGTGGATTAATACTGAATGTTTGTCGTTGTTATGACTTCGGGTTAGCGTTAAGAGTAGAGTAATCTGCTGCTGTTTAACTGCATTGCGTTATTGTATTCCTGCATTGGGCTCTCACATGTTTCACTTGACCTTGCATGCATATCAGCCTTTTGTTGGAGACCCCAATACCAAAATATGACCTTTTATGATGCAAAATAGGGGCTCTTTAAAAGGGAGCATAAAATTTCTTCGCTAACAATGCATCAGTGAGCCTATTGGATCAATCCCTTCACCATTAACTGACTCTGCGAAGTAAACAATGTTTTATAACAACACATTTTCTCTGCAGCTTTGTTCACCTTTAGGGGAAGTTGTGGCCTAATGGTTAGTGAGTTGGACTTGTAACCCAAAGGTAACTTGTGTTTCTCTTTGAGTTTAGTATACATTTTGCACAACGTTCATACAGAAAGTCCTGCTTAAAGATGATAACCTGTGGTTTAATATAAACCATATAAACATTTATAGCATGGCCAGTTAAATTTCTATCATCCCTGTTCAATGATTATTAAACCTATTAGCAATCTTAGATTTAAAAGGGCGATAGGCCTATAGGAAGACTTCATTTTAATTTTTCATTCACAGAATTTGTACTTAAACTCCTTTTACTCAATGTGAAAACATGATTTCTGAAAACTTCTATAATCTACGCAACATAAAAATATGATATTAAGTACAAAAATATCTGTTTTTGCAAATAAACACATACTGTATATATCCTGCTGCTGCCGTGTAGCGGGAGTCTGGAGTTTTTGACCTGTCTGTATAGACTGGAGTATTATTAAATATTTGTATTTCATATATTGTGACATTTTGACATCTTTAGGCAGACATCCTTCCTCTTATTCACCCCACCTGCAGATCAGGTTCTCAGGCATTTGAAACAGCCAATGGAGTATTGTAGGTGAGGGACTTATTTTAATGTTGTTTGTCTTATTTTCCTGCCATCTACATCAGCAATCCATCCATTAGTTGTACAGCATACTTAATCTCACAAGATTTGTTCAGTTCTTCTCTAACTTGAAGAGTTTTAGTTTACCCTCTTAAAAACACCAGCTAATAATTTTGACCTTAAAATGGTTTTAAAAAAATTAAATTAGCTTTTATTCTAGCCAAAATAAAACAAATGAAACTTTCCAGAAAAAAAAATATTATCGAATATACTGTAAAAAATTCCTCGCCGTGTTAAACATCATGAGAGAAATATTTTTAGAAAATAATAATACTTTTATTTATTCAAAGTATTTTATTTGTTATGTTGGTTTTCATCTTGAATCGAACATTAAAACATCTTCTTCACGATACTCTCAGTATTTTGATTGTTGTAAAAAAATTGTATCGCTGTGTATTTGTGCAAATCTAAATGTAAAACTTAATATAGCCTTCTGTGAATCCAAATCTGGTTATGAATGTGCAAGTAAGCGCACACATTTTCTCACTTGCATCTGGGACAGCCCATTGGTTTATCTCACAGAAAAAAACTGACCGCTTATATAAAGTGGTAACTGCTATTTATAGTGTTCATGGTAATCAAAAGACAGACAGGGTGCAAGCATACACACGCACATGTTCAGAAATAGCATAAAACCCACTCAGATGAACTCAACAGCATAAATCTATCATGATGTCAATAAAACTATATGCTGATGCCATTTCCTCAGCAATGTATATATATATATATATATATATATATATATATATTCAAAAATATAATAATTCTGTATGAATATTATTATCTTTGTTCCATCATGTTGTTTTGAAATGGCATACCGTTCTTCTAAGGATCTAAGAAACTAAAAACAAGTTTTAAGAAATACTAGTCACCAAATACTTTGGGTTCCCACTGACTTCTGTGTGGTATTGTATAAATGTATTTTCTGTTCCACAGACCTTAATTTATATGAGATTATTTTAGATTTTACAAATACATTTTTTTTTATTTCAGTTATTATTATTAACCCTAATTAATATTATTAGTTGGTTTCCTCTAGCCGTGTGTGTGTGTCTCAATACATAAATAGATTTTTTCTAATACTATTTAATTTTTTTATATGGGATAAACTTATAATAACCAATTAAATTTGGAATTAAATGTCTGAATGCCCAAAAATACTTTCATCAAAAAAATCTCTTATTTATTAAGTTAAATTACTGCAAATTAAATTAAATTAAATTAAATCGGTAACATTTTAGTTTTGGTTGAAATTTATGCTATTAACTACAGGCTTAACACCTGCCTATTATTAGGATTTTAACTGTTCATTAGTAGTTCATTCAAAGTATGATTTTATTTTGCATCCCTAATCCCACTCAAATCCTAAATCCAACCTGTGCCTCACTAACTATTAATAAACAGCTAATTAGTAGTTTATTAAGCTACAGTAGTAGTGTTAGTTAACAGTTTGTTAATACCGTGAATTGTGACTCAGAGGGTTACAATTAAATTAAAAACTAAATGAAATCATCAGGCAGCATGAATAATCTTCTAATAATATATGATCAGGCATAATAATAAATAATATTAAGTATCTAACATGCAATTTCAGGTTCATTTACAAAAAAATATTTATTTATATATATATATATATATATATATATATATATATATATATATATATATATATATATATATATATATATATATATATATATATATATATATATATATATATATATATACATAACATTGATTGCTCAAATAATCATCTTTATTTGTGATCATTAAAATCACATCACAATATTATAGAGCACATAAAATTTGTTATTTATCAAATTTTACAGAAACAGTTCACCAGAAAGAAAAATCCCCTTGATTGTGTAAAGTGCCAGTAAACATATTCCTCTGAGCTGCTTCTCACATTTTAATTACAATCATAACTAATCTTAAAAGCTTCTTTTCCCTGGGAGAAAAACAGTGTCCTTGCATGCCTCAAAAATTAATCATTCACCACAACAGAACAGACAGAACTAAAGTCAAACAGGTTTAACGTGGCACAAGGGTGAATAACAATAACAGAATGTTAACTTTAGGTTGAACAGACCCTGTGCATCTAAAAGAAAATGGGCTCCATGTTTGTAAAAACACTAAGTGCCTCAAATTGGCTTTTATCACACTAAGTGCTGCAGAAATTCACAATAATGCATTAAAGCAGGATCTCTGGGGAATCAGTGCTACAGGGTCAGGTTAAATAGGGTATCAATTACTTCTACCTATTCATTTTATTTTAAGGCAAGTCACTGCAGGTTAATACAAATAATTGTTTAATAATAATCCCCAGAGTTCCACAGTTGGTTGACTACATAAAGCATTGAAAACTTTTTATATGCTGTTTAAATGGGCAATTTTAGCATTATTTAATGGCATTAAAAACACATTTCTAACACAAAAATCTTCAAAATTCTTGTGAATCACTCCATAATCCATGAAATACATGAAAATAATGTAAGCAGCCTGAAATAATTTCACATAAATTCATTTATATTCCTTCAGCTTAGTCCCTTATTTATCAGGGGTCGCCACAGTGGAAGGAACCGCCAGCTAAATTCACATAAATTGAAAAGAAAATAAATTGTATAAACTTAATTACATGTGCGACACATATCCCTTGGTAAAAATCTAAATATAGATGTAAATAAAAATGTGAAAGCTGATGCAAGTGCTGCTGAAGTGAAGATTTACTGTATACAGCTCACTCCAGGACAAATAAAATCATTTTTGAGAAAACAGACTTATATATTGTATAATGAAACAGAAAATATGTATTGTGATTTAAATCTACAGACACAAGGTAATTAAAAAGTGCGACAAAAGAACATTTATAATACTCTGGATGTTTCCTTTACAGTACAAAAGGCTAAAAAGCTCACTAAAAAGTGCATGAACAAGATGCTTTCAGTAGTATAAGTGTTCTACAAGTCTAATATGAATAATTTCACGTCATCTTAATGTAAATACTTTGTGTAAAACTAAATAAAGGAAAAAAATAGAGAGATACTTTCAGAAGTGTAATTGTCCTACAAGTTCAATATGATTCACTGCATGCCATCTTGATGTAAATACTTTTGTGTAAAACTTTAATAAAGGGTAAAAGAATATGTGTGTGTTTCTTTAAGAGACCAGAGCAGGAGGAAAAACCCTACTACAGCATATTGCTTTTGTTCCTCTTATACTCTCACCAAACTCTCCAAGAACAAAGATAACAGTAATATCAGGTGTCTGAATAAATGAATGGGTAACCCTGGATTACATTATACGGAAAAACAAGCGGAACACAACAGACTTCAGTTCAGCAGATTATCTGAGTACTCCAATTATCTTTCATTACTCCTCTCTGGTGCCTCTGCTAATCCTACATCGCCCCTCATTTCGATTTACTTTCAGCAAACAAACAATGGGAAGGCTCAAGCACCATGCTGTGCTGAAGAGAGATATCGCAGAGGTGTTAGATGTATTAATGAGAGAAGAGGGAAATCTGTCCAGTTCCTGCTTTGTCATTAAGTCACATGACCTAAACTCTGACTATATTATTGCGTGGGGTTCCCATTGTCTCTCTTGAGGTCAGTGCAGATTAAAGCGAAGCATCTGTGCTTTATTATCCTCTTCTCGATTCATCCTCTTTCGTATGATCAAATATCAGGTTGGTAATTCATCAAAATTATTGTGAGTTTAAATGAGTAGGTGAAGAAGATTTAAAATAGACGGCACAGTTAACCCAAAAATTAGGGGGAGAAAACTTAAAAAACAAAAATTATTCAAATTGTATTCAAATCGGTTTATGATAATGGACCCTTTTCACAAGACTGTTATGATGTTTATTTGGTCATCATAACCTTAAAGTTCTAAATATTTTGATTTAAAAAAAGAGCAATTCCAGTGTTATGGATGTGACATTTGCTGTATAAATTTAAAACATAAATTCACAGAGAAAGTATTTGTTAATATTATATTGTTTATATTTTCCAGAATAACCAACCACAGAGTTAAAGGACCAGAAAAATATCAATCTGTAAACATGTTTTGTACTTAAAACGAGGAAAATAAACATGCATTATGGATGTGACAAAAAAAGTCTGTGAGTTTACAGTATACAACATACTAAGTAGAAAATCTGTGAATGAAACTGCACAACACCAAAAGAAACAGTGATAATCAAAATGATAAGAGTTGGTTCTCTATAAAACAAAAATGATTGGTTTTATTTTATTTAATATTTTTTACATTTATGAGAAAAAAGTGTCGTTATGGATGTGACGTCTCTCCGTTATGGATGTGACGGATGTGAAATTGCCACTTGTGTGACTTTGGTAAATCAAATAGATTAGTTTGAAAACATTAACAGATGCATGTTTGAGTATTTCTAAAGTGCTTTAAAATACTTGCTTGCCCAAAAAACCCAGACATGGTTTCCATTTTTTGGTGAAAACATTTTTTTTTCATGGCAAGGTTGACATTTGCACGGATTTGCTCTGTATTATATAATCTTTGCATCAAATTACAAAAAACGATTTACTGCTTGTGCGAGGAGTTTCTAATGCAGCATCTATGGGACAGGACAGTAAATTTGAAGTACTTCTCTTTTCTGGCTGCCATCATCAGTCTGACACTATTTTTTTCCTTTTTCTGAAAGTCTTGATAACACAATTGTGGAGCGTTTTTTTATTATTATTTCAGCAAATGGGACTGTAAAAAAATTTTTTTTTTGTAGTACTCTCCCATTCACTGCACTCTAAGTTTACCCAACCATGGCGACTTCTGCTGCTGAGAAACCCAGAAATGTGAAAAGGGTCTATTAAAAAAATCCTTTATTATCTGTTTTTGTCCCGTCACTGTCATTCTCTTCCATTGTGGAAACTTCTGACACGAAAAAAAAACTAATTCCTTGTTTACATAAACATACTTGGAAATACAGCTGTTTCTAATTTGTACATTTAATCATATACAGTATATACTCTCAGAAATAAAGGTACTGGAGCTGTTACTGTTACATATTTTAACCTTAAGGGTCCATAATGGTCCATCAAAGGTACTTTTTAGGTACAGTACATCTGGGCACTTTTATGCACCTTTGAGGCACCACTGTGAACTCTTTGACTACAAATATGTATCTTTTGAAAAGGTACTGCCCCAGTGACATTTTGGGCATTTTAAAATGTATAAACATTGTGCAATAAAATTCTAATTATATTATATGAATTTATTATATTATTAATTGTATGCATTTTATTTAGATATATTTATTTGTTCCAAAAGAAATGTGTTTTTGTACTATCACATATTTTTGACACTTCATTTTGTTCCATAGATTCGCATCATGGATGTGCAGCCGACAAACCTGCAACAACTGTGTGATGCTATTATATATATATATATATATATATATATATATATATATATATATATATATATATATATATATATATATATATATATATATATATATATATATATATATATATATTTGCTAATCAATATCTTTCAATCATATGAGTCCTAAGCTACTATAAATAACCACAGTTTTCAGCTCATTTTATCTTCGTTTGGAAGAAACCCCCCTCCTCCTCTATTCTCCTCCTTTACCTCTGATTGGGCGGCACGGCGGCCCAGTGGTTAGCACTGTGAGCCCCACAGCAAGAACACTGCCGGCCCTGGTCCCTCAGAACCGGTGGGTGTTTCTGTGAGGAGTTTTTATGTTCTCCCCATGTCTGCGTGGGTTCCCCTGGGTTCTCCGGTTTCCCTGGGTCCCCCGGTTTCCTCCCACCATCCAAAGACATTCAACACGTATAACAATCAAGCATTTGTCTAACCCCTCTGTTCCCTTAGCTACCGCAGTCGGGGAGTTCTGAGATCCACCGAGCTCAGGCTCCCCTCTCGCTCTGCCAACGGATCCCTTGAGCTCGGGGCTCTCTCCCGGGACAGCATGCCAAACAAGCTTTTATAAATCATCAGCTAAGTGTGAACTCTTGAAATATTTTCCAAATGATGTTTAACAGAGCAAGGAAATTTTCACAGTATGTCTGATAATATTTTTTCTTCAAGAGAGAGTCATGTTTGTTTTATTTCGGCTAGAATAAAAGCAGTTTTAAATTTTTTGAACACAATTTTAGGGACAAAATTATTAGCCCCTTTAAGCTATATTTTTTCTTGATAATCTACAGAACAAACCATCATTATACAATAACTTGCCTAATTACTCTAACCTGCCTAGTTAACCTAATCAACCCAGTTAAGCCTTTAATGTCACTTTAAGCTGTATTAAAGTGTCTTGAAAAATGTCTAGTTAAATATTATTTACAGTCATCATGGCAAAGATAAAATAACTCAGTTATTAGAGATGAGTTATTAAAACTAATTATGTTTAGAAATGTGTTGAAAAAATTTGCTCTCCGTTAAACAAAAATTGGGGAAAAAATAAACAAGCAGTCTAAACATTATATATATTTATACAACAGTTCTGTCTGGTTCTCAGATCTGATTGGCTGATAGCCGTGCGGTATTCTGCAATATCAGAACCCCTACAGCCTCTTTACCCTTTGTGTATTACTCCGCCCACATACAGCCAGCAAAAAGCAGACACTACAGATCTACAGTTTAAAACATGCACGCTCACCTGTTTAACTGTCAGATTATGATTTGAATCAGGAAGAAAGTAGTCCTCATACAGGCCTGCGGCCTCGAATGTAGTCCTCATACATGCCTGCGGCCTCGTGCCAACGCACGCCTCCCACCAGTGCCGATATACAGCCATATCGCACTGCTATTTGTGTGATATTGCTCATTTATACAACAGTTCTGTCTGGTTCTTGAATCTGATTGGTTGATAGCCGTGATGTAAAGCCTCTTTACCCTTTGTATATTACTCTGCCCACATATAATCAGGAAAAAGCAGACACTACAGATCTAAAGTTTAAAAGATGCTTGCTCAACTGTTTAACTGTCAGCTTATGATTTGAATCCAAGGCGGAAGAAAGTAGTTCCTCATACACAAGGGTTTTTGAGACTCTCCATGTTTGATTTAGTTTTTTATACACAATTATGCCGTCAAACTGTTGTATAAACACAATATCACACGAGTAGCAGTGCAATATGGCTGTATATCAGCACTGGTGGGGGCACACGCACGCCTCCCACCAGTGCCGTTAAACAGCCATATCGCACTGCTACTCGTGTGATATTGCTCATATATATACTGTATATTAAGGTATATGTTTTGATATTAATATTTATTACATCTATCTTTCTACAAACAGTTCCAAATGTATATTTAGTGACTATCAATAAAGTATAAATATACTTAAATTTAAACGCACACACACTCTTTAAATAACTACATACTTTTAGTTAAGTGTTTTGCATTGCATCTTAATTATGTTTTGCCCTAAAATGTTTTATTTACAAAAAAATACTAACAATACATAAATAAACTCATGCAGACAAGTACAGACAAATGTCATTTTTTGTATTAACTTTCCTGTTTTCCCTCTTAATAAGTCGTTTTAAGGGGTTTGTCTAAGAAGCAAGATGTGCTGTAAATCTAGAATAAGGCTGATGAAATGAAGGTATCCTTTATTAAAATATTCTAGAGTGAGAATGGTGCTGAGTTTTTTTTTTGCTACAGTATAAAAGCTAATGAATGATTCAGATGAAATACTGACTCTACCAGACCACTGCTTAGACTCTCTTATAGCTCTTTTGTCCTGAATCCCCCTGAGGTTGTGTGTGTGTGTAAAAGCTCACTATATATGAAGGGTCTCCTCCTGTCACATGAAGCCCAAACAATCAAGCATGTAATTCAGTGTGCTGTTCAATTTGTATGGCTGTGTATTGAGCAGACCAGGTCATCACCATAGTTACTTCACATTCCACTGTCACTCTTATTAAAGCAGTCATCATTCAATTGTTACCACGCGCAGCCCACTGGATGCTCTAAATTGGCAAAACATGAAAGCCAAAATTGATACCACCAAAAGCCAATTTGCATAAATCCAGCTTTATGTATAAAATACAATGATGAGCAAGACAATACTTAGCAAGTCTATTAGGAAGAGGGTGAATGATGTGTCAAAGATTTGTGATGGGACATTAATCACATAGTTTGTGGAAAAAATAAATATAGAAATAAAATATGTATGATAAATATTTGTATCATTCAATAAAGAGTTTAGAATTATAATAAACAATGCATAAAATATAAAGTAGATAAAAATAACTACATCGTAAAACAAAGAAAAGTAGCTTTGAAAAATGTTGACTCAAAGAAATTATGGATAATAATATAAAATCGTTGATAATTATTACAATGCATATTACATTTCCCCATCAGCAAGATATATGAAAAGAATATATGTACAGGCCTGTGGGTTCAGGTTCAAAAAATCCCCCATCCCCCTACCCCAACTGACAAAGTCCAGAATTGGACCCCTATATTAGCTCATTTATCTCATTTTTGACTGCTATCCCATTATAAATTGTGAAAATTATAAATAATTATATATGGCTTTAAGAAAAATTTAATTAGTCAAGTGGCAACATTTTGACTGAAGAAAGTTGAATGAGCTGGATAGTTTTTATTTGCCCATAGGCTACAGTTTTTATTTTAAAACAAGTTTTACAAGATTCCTATTTTTTAAATGGTGTATGATAAAATAATTGTATTTAAAAATAAGTGTTTTTTCATATTTCTTTATTCATTTTTTTAAACACTAATCTTATAAAGGCGAGGCAGTGGCGCAGTAGGTAGTGCTGTCGCCTCACAGCAAGAAGGTCGCTGGGTCGCTGGTTCGAACCTCGGCTTAGTTGTCGTTTCTGTGTGGAGTTTGCATGTTCTCCCTGCCTTCGCGTGGGTTTCCTTCGGGTGCTGCAAGACATGCAGTATAGGTGAATTGGGTAGGCTAAATTGTCTGTAGTGTGTGTGTGGATGTTTCCCAGAGATGGGTTGCGGCTGAAAGGGCATCCGCTGCGTAAAAACTTACTGAATAAGTTGGCGGTTCATTCCGCTGTGGCGACCCCGGATTAATAAAGGGACTAAGCTGACAAGAAAATGAATGAATGAATGACTAATCCTATAACAATATTTATAAAAGTGGATTAACTTACAGTTTAAATCCAAATTTTTAAATAAATACTTAGTAGTAAAATAGTACATTGAGCACAAAATGCATAATTGCACTCTAAGAGATGCTGGGTTATTTATACATTATAGATTAACCAAACATTGGTTACATTTGGTCTTGTTAATTTTTTTTTTTAATTAAACCAGCAGTTGGGTTAGTCCCTATTACACCCAGAATTGGGTTAAAATAATCTGTTTTTTAGAGTGTGAATAGAAAATGAGGCGAATAACTGCAAAAACTTTTTCAGAAAAAAAAAGGAAAGCCACTCCTTTCAATACACACACACAGTAAATTCAGTATAAGCCCCCTGAATTATTAGTCCCCGTTTATTTTTTTTAGCAAAATTCTGTTTAACGGAGAGAAGATTTTTTTCAGCACATTTCTAAACATAATAGTTTTAATAACTCACCTCTAATAACTGAATTATTTTATCTTTGCCATGATGACAGTAAATAATATTTGACCAGATATTTTTCAAGACACTTCTATACAGCTTAAATTGACATTTAAAGGCTTAACCAGGTTAATTAAGTTAACTAGGCAGGTTAGAGTAATTAGGCAAGTTCTTGTATAATGATGGTTTGTTCTGTAGACTTTCAGAAAACAGCTTTAAGGGGCTAATAATTTTGACCTTAAAATGGTTTCTAAAAACTGCTTTTATTCTAGCTGAAATAAAACAAATAAGACTTTCTCCAGAAAAAAAAAACATTATTAGACATACTGTGAAAATTTCCTTGCTCTATTTAACATAATTTGGAAAATATTTAAAAAGTAAAAACAAATTCAAAGGGGGGCTAATAATTCTGACTTTAACTGTATATACTGTATATATTAATTTACACACACACATTGTATAATAGCATATATCCTATATAGGTTAAATATTATAATTATTTGTAATATATAATTAATTAGTGATATTATAATATGCACACACACACACACACACACACACACACATGTAAAATTATAAAAATTATTGATAATGTTACAATCCATATCACATCTCCCCACTGGCAAAATATATATGAAAAGAAAAAAATGTGTGTATATTAAAATATATATTCATCAATCTGTTTATTTATCCATTTAAAGTTTGTTTGCTGGTTTGTTTGTTTGTTTGTTAGTTTGTTTGTTTGTTTGTTTTCTGTTATTATGCACTATCAACACCTCTGTTGAATTTAACAGTAGGTGTTTGTTGCATGCAGTAGTTTTGTGAAACGCACTATGCTTTCAGTCACATGCAAAATGTGATTTACTCTAACGGGACATGGTTCTGGATCAGCATCCTTTGTTGGTCCTGGAGCAACATCTCTACCAACCAATCAACCCACCCCTAACCCTAAAACTAGAAGCCAATGATTGGCTGACAGGGGGGCTGATTTAACAACAACAACAAAGGATGCTTGATCCAGACTGAGGAAAAAATGATGACGGTCATATTCATGGCTTGGTTTCTCAGCTCCAGAAGATCTATGGATCATAAGCCGGCTTTTGTTTATGCAGCTCATTAAACACTGATGAAAGGCACGTGCTTGTGATAATACAGCAGTAGCGTGTATTGACGCACGGGTAAAGGATAGGCGATAAGAGGCACTGCATATAGAGTAAAGAGCGATGTTACTACAAAACAACAAAACAACTACGTTTTAATTTCTAATAACGACAAGGAAATGCATATATAAAAGGGCAATGTAATGCGATATTCTTCCTCTTTCAGTTGCACCACAGGAAAACGAGAGGATATGCGATATTTGATCATTTTTACTATTTATAAAGCACGCTTATTGTATGTCCACAACCATTTTCAATACTCTAATTGAGGATTAGCTTGAAATCACATGGTTTGGGGTGTTGGAAACAGACTGCGCTCAATCCAGATGATTCAACCAGACAAAGAGCATCAGTATCTGCCGGAGTGATGTTTGAAGCAAGAAAAAACATTTATAATACAACATGCACAGTGGACGAAGCAGTTCTTCAATAAAACAGAGCACATTAAACTGATTCTTATGCTGGACAAGGCTGAACAGCTTCGTTTCATTCATCATGACGTACAACTCAACTGTCAAAGACATAATAAGAAGCGAGGCTCATAATACAAGCGTAATTTCATACCTCCTCGATATTGTTGGCAGAATTTCGGCAACTTGTCATTTTGGTGTAGAAGGAAGAGGTGGTGGGAGAGCTGTAGTCCTCCAAAGTCTCCGCGATAAACTCATCCACTGATATGAACTCGGGCATTTTGGAGGAAAATGAGGAAAACGCTAATTACAAGGAAAAATGTTTCACAGCAAGCCCATTAAAAAGGATGGTCCGGTCGGTGAGGAAGTGTGTCGCTAAAAGAATGTCAGGCTGTCTGAAAAGTTCACACGACAGCAAAGTAAAGTGCGGCAGTGTTTGTGTTTGGCTATAGTGGCGAAAGCTCATAAAGAGGAAACAGGAGGGTTTTAGTGTCAGTCTAGCGCTGAGTGCTCGATAGTACGCATGCGCAGTTGGTCCACGGTCCCCACAAAGCACATCAATGGCTGGGATGGTTAACAGCGGTGGAACTATTATAAGCATCTCCTGTGGTCAATATGTTGGCAGCTACCGGATATGGTGGTAGGGTAGAGACAAAAAAATTGGTAACACATTACAATTAGGTTCATTAGTTAATGCATTTACTAACATGAACTAATCATGAACAACACATGTACAGCATTTATTAATCATAACTGAACATTTACTAATGCATTATTAACATCCAAGTCCATGCTTGTTAACATTAGTTAATGCACCATGAGTTAACATACTAACAATGAACTACTCTATTTTCATTAACTAACGTTAACTAACATGAACAAATACAGTAGTAGATGTATTGTTCATTGTTTATGTTAGTAAATGCATTAATTAACATTAACTAGTAAACCTTATTGTAAAGTGTGACCAATAAATTATATGCATAAAAAGCACACCACTAGACATTTCTGTTTTGCAATGACTGACAATGTACAATAATTCACTGAAAAACTAATTTCTGCAAAGTTGCAAACAATATATATGGGTTTATTTTAAACAAATGAAATTGAGTAATGTATAACTTCATTTGTTTGTTTAAATTCAACACACATAATATTGTTTACAGCCACTTAACTTTGAATCATCTCAGTGGTCATTGAAATATTTGAATCATCTTTCAGTGTACTATATATTTAATAATAATATAATAACTAAAGATAAAGATTCATAATTTCACATCAAATAAAATTCTAAAAAAAACAATTACAGGATACACTGTAAAAAAGCTGGGTTCCACACAATTGATTTGTGTTGGGACAACAGGGAGAAATTAAGTAAACAGATTAGTTTTTACATGTAAGATTATACATAAAACAATTAAGTTGTCCCACAAAAAAAAAAAAAAAATTAATTAATTAAAGAACTGTGTTGTTTCAGCTCAGTTTATTTTGAACAAACAGCAAATGTTCTTTTTTGTGTATGAATTTACAGTTTTTCTCAGTGCCTTTGGTGCATTTCTCACAACACTATTTACATTTGCACAACAGCACATACATTTCTCAAAACAATTAGTCATTTGTGCACATCATAGTAGCAGTTTCCCATTCCTTCCAACAAATTGCAAATGCTTTTGGGCATGCATCAATTGCTTTCATACAACTCTGCTGTTTTATAACATAATCATTTGCTTATGTCATGTCAGTCAAAATTAACTAAACCTCATGCTGAAAAGTCATTCCATATAAAACTAATACACTGCAAAAAATGCTTTTCTCACTTAGATTTTTTGTCTTGTTTCTAGTCCAAATATCTAAAAATTCCTAAATCAAGAAGAGTTTTCTAGACAAGCAAAACATATTGTCTTGTTTTGAGAAATAATATTCCAATATTAAGTGAGTTTTTCCTTAAAACAAGCAAAATAATCTGCCAATGGGGTAAGCAAAATAATCTTACGTCAAAAGAAAAAACAAGATTAATTTGCTTACCCCATTGGCAGATTATTTTGCTTGTTTTAAAGTAAAACTCACTTAATATTGGCATATTATCTCTCAAAACAAGATAATATGTTTTGCCTGTTTTGAAAATGCTTCTTGATATAAGAAATTTTAGATATTTAGACTTGAAACAAGACAAAAAATCTAAGCAAGAAAAGTATTTTTTGCAGTGTAGTCCTTGTTTCATTACTTGAGTCATTATAGAAAAATGTTCAACAAATTGTTGAAATCTGTCAAGCAAATTTTATAAAACTTTTAAAATCTTTTTTTTTTTCCTGAGAATTTCTTCTAAATTGATCAACTTCATGATTTACAGACCTGTGTATGTTGTAGGTTCAGTTTCAACATGTACTGCAATATTGTTTACTGTTGTGCACAGCTCTACCCAAAGAGTTTCTGCTTATTATAAATAAGGGTGTATTTATTCTTTTGCTCAATGCTGTGAATAAATTAGAATTGCAAAGAGCAAATGAAGTAAAAATGTGAAACATACATATTCAGTGTCTTGTACTCAGATACCTCACTAAATGCAGTGATGTCAATATTTACTGTAGTTTTCAAATGGCTGTGTAAATAAGTATATAGTGCTGTCTTGAGCATTTTCAGGAAGTGTCACCAAAATCTGACTTTTTTTGCATTGGACATTAAACTTCATTAAACTTCATTTGACTATCTTGTTTATAAACAATGGTGTCAGGACTTTTCATCTTGATGACACTGACACTTTCATTGACATGAATACTTGTTTTTGAGGGATGAGCTATCCATATTAAGCAAGTGACGTGCTTTTGCAGTTTGTATTGTTTTAAGAAATGCATTAACTCTTGTGCAAATGTAATTAGTGTTGTGAGAAATGCACCAAAGCCACTGAGAAAAACTGTAAGTAGGACCTGGTAGATGACAAATGACATTTGCTGCTTGCTGTTTGTTGACATTTTTCTAAATGTAATTAATCACATAAGTCAAAAAAAAAAAAAAAAAAAAACTAAATAAATACGCTGTATGACTGTACAGGTGACTTTAAATGTACAGAATACCATTGAAGACTTTGAGACATCAAGTATTTTTATTCACGTCTTAGTGAATAACTAGTATCTTTCAAACTAATAACATCTGGATACGTCTGTTCACGAATGGGCTACAGTATATGCACACAGACTTTTAATTTTTTAGCCAGGCAGCCCAAGGGCTTCCAGTGAACGGTCTTTCCATTACAAAATTGTCACGTTTACGCTCTGATTTCTTTAAAAATTAGCAACCTTCACTGCCTGTTAGATATACGATATGAAGTGGGTCTCAGAGCAGACAAGTAGCACTGCATTAAATTCCATTACCCCCCGCCATTTCTTTAAAACATGACAGTTTATTTTACGCCAGTATTTTCAATGGAATTTCTGAGCTATAGCCTGTTGGTACTGACGGGCGCTAGTGGTTACAACGGTCATACATCTAGTTTTTTACACTTGAACAACTAAATCAATGCTTAAGTCTGTTTAACTGAATGTATTTTAATGACATTATAACATCAATGCTGTAAAAACAACCTTTTAAAATTGAAAAAAGGCACCTTAAGCTTTCACCGGAAGTCTACCATTGGCTTTAAAACACTAGCTGTGCATATAGCCCATTTATCCATTTACCAGTTTTGCCAGTAGGTGGTGCTAAATGCTCTTTGTTCCTGTTTTGAATTCTTTGTTCATGATTTAACAGATTTGTTACAATCTTTAGTTTACGATTTATCCAGTGATTGTTGATTACATTATACCAGTAGGTGGCTACAAATGTTGTTTTTGTGTGTGTTTGTGTTTTGGTCAAATCGTTAATTCATTTTCTTTTCAGCTTAGTCCCTTTATTCATCAGGGGTCACCACAGCAGAATGAACCGCCAACTTATCCAGTTGGCGGTTCATTCCGCTGTGCGACCCCTGATTAATGAAGTGACTAAGCCGAAAAGAACATGAATGAATTAATACATTTTCAATTTTTTTGGAGAGGGGTCTGGCTGCAGACCTGGTGCAGTGCAATCTGGGCTGCATCCAATGCTTTTTAATGGGCTCACCTAACCCCACCCCTAACCCTACCCGTCACAGTGACGTCACTAGCTCCATTTGAGTGCATTGTGTCTGACATTGCATCGCTGAGTAATGCAGTCTCAGCTTGCATCATAAAGGCTGCATCCAGATACTATTGAATTTTTGTCCACTCCTGGTTAGTACTGTTTGTTTCACTTCAAGCTAATTTTGATGCATTCAGTCAATGTGTTTTCATTCATCCAGTTACAAATGAAACAAATGTGACCGCTGATATTTAAGACAACAGAGAATAAAAAAATATATATATTCATAAGGGCATTTAAAGCCACATACTCCCTTCCTCCTGGTCTAAGAGTGTAGAAAAGAGCATAACCATAGCGCATCATTAATAAAGCCTGGAAGTCACCTATCCCAGCTGTCACCTCTGATTAGAGTTTCACTCAGTCAGCCGTGGGCATGCTTCTACTCGAGAAAGCCCAAACCGGCCCTGCAGAGAGCCATGTGACCCCCGCTGCACATTCCCAAGCTGTTCATTCACAACAGAAACGCTACCTTACATCGTGCTGGCGGGACGCCTGCTGTCTGTGTGCTGTCAAAAGTGTCTAGCGTAACCCTCTGGTGTTGTCTGGCCATTTCAGACAAAAAATAAATCTTTTTTATAATCCTAAGTTCGTCAGAATGGTATGAAACCTGATAACTTTAGCAAGACCACACATCTGTGAATGACTCAGATGAAAAGGTACATTTACATTTACAGCCATCTACAGAAGTGAAAATGTATTTTATTTTTCAAATATTTCCCAAATTATGTTTAACAGAGAAAGGAATTTTTTCACAGTAATTCTTATAATATTTTTTCTTCTGGAAAATGTCTCGTTTGTTTTATTTTGGCCTTAATTAAAACAGATTTAAAAATTTTTTAATCATTTTAAGTTCAATATTTTTTTTTCATTAATCTAAAGCAGCAGTTCCCAAACTTTTCAGACCGTAACCCCCATAATAACAATGCCACTAACTCGCGACCCCCAATATTCTCTGAGGTGGTAATAAATATACAAAACATTGCACACAACGGCACACACATACCAACAGGCCCAAATCATTTTTGCCTTTATTTGACAGGACAGTAGTTTTACAGAAAGAGAAGTGGGAGAACGTTTATTAAGCTTACTAACCTGTCCTTTTTAAAGGGATAGTTCACCCAACAAATCAATATTTACTCACTATTTACCCACCCTTGAGTGGTTCCAAACTTTTTTTCAGTTTTAGATGAACTATCCCTTTAAGACAAAGGATTTCCTTTTTAAGTAAAGTAACTAAGCGCTTTTGACAGTGTACTGTATGTAAGGGTTTGTATAAAATACTAATATTTGTTTTGCTTTATAAAGATCTGATAACATCTTTAATTGCAAAGATAAAAAAAAATCAGTTATTAGAAATGAGTTATTAAAACTATCATGTTAAGAAATGTGTTGAATCCTCTCTGTTAAACAGAAATTTGGGAAAAAATAAACAAGGGAGCTAATAATTCTGACTTCAACTGTATATATTTTTACTTTATTTGTTTATTTTTATATACTGTGTGCGTATGTTTTACTTTAGTTTGTTTGTTTGTTACTTAGTTTCAATGTTCTGTATTGTTATACATTCATTCATTCATTCATTCATCTTCTGCCGCTTTTCCGGGGCCGGGTCGCGGGGGCAGCAGTCTTAGGAGAGAACCCCAGACTTCCCTTTTCCCAGACACTTCCTCCAGCTCCTCCGAGGGAGTCCAGAGGTGTTCCCAGGCCAGCCGAGAGACATAGTCCCTCCAGCGTGTCCTGGGTCTTCCCCGAGGCCGCCTCCCGCTGGGACATGCCTGGAACACCTCCCTAGGTAGGCACCCAGGAGGTAACCGAAACAGATGCCCGAGCCACCTCAGCTGACTTATTTCGATGTGGATGTCCCAAGAGACAGTTTCTGTGCCCGACGATCGGGTTGTCTTGGTCCTAATCTTCGACCACCACCCATTCCACAATGCACCGGCCCCTTACGGCTCCCCCTGCAGGTGGTGGGCCTGCGGGAGAATGGTCCCATGTTGCTCCTTCGGGCTAGGGCCGGCCAGGTTTTTTCCCACGGATATGAGCCCCAACCCCAGGCCTGGCTCCAGGGTGGGGCCCCGGCTGCACCATACCGGGCGACGTCACAGTTCTTGATGTTATCGAACACATAAGCGGTTTTTGAACCGCACTTTGTCTGACCTGTCACTTAAGACCTGTTTCCCTTGGGAGACCCTACCATGGGCATTAGCCCCCGACAACATAGCTCTTAGGATCACTCAGGCACTCAAACCCCTCCACCACAATAAGGTGGTGGTTCAGAGAGGAGTCTGTATTGTTAACTTTTGAAAAAGCAAATAAAAATATATACTTGAAAAAAAAACTTAAACTTCAAATTTCTATAAAAATGTTGCCATTTATAGCATTTAAAGCTGGTCAATATAAAAAATGTTTTTATTTTCTTGTGATTGACAATCATGGTTATTCGAACAACTATGGATTTCTTAACTCCTCTGAAGTTCAAATGAATATAAACATCTTAAAAACATGACATCTTTGTCATTTATTGCAAATGTTTATTGTATGTTATACCAATGTATATATAAATAGGCCCAGTGTGAACTCCAACCATAGACTGTCTTGCTGTGAGGTCACCACGCTAAACACTGAGCAGCCCAAAATACAGTACCTTCATTAAAACACACACACAACACACGTGACTATTTACTAAACAACATCAGACGGTTATCATACAGAAACACAGACATCTAAAAAAAATTGCACAACATTTGAAATTTGCCCAACTAAAGTTTCAAAAACTGCATTTCATGAACACTTTGGCTATAGTAAGAATAAAGGGGTGACAAAGAAACTGAATCTCTCAAGCGTATATAATATCAGCCAGATTATTTAAATTTTTCCATAAATTCATTCACTCGCCCTAAAAGTTACAGTAGCTGATGAGAGCTGATGAAATGAAACTGACAGTCAAATTACAACTGAGATGAACATCAAGTGGATCTCCTCACAAAAAGTCCTGCGGCACATCATGCTGATGGCAATTCAGATCATTTCCATATTAATTCACGTGATACAGTATTTTCAACAATGTCTTAAGGTTGATCGTTACATCTATTCCAAATGTTAAGCTATATAGCCTACAGATGTACATAGACTCGTCAGTTCAGTTTTTGAGGATAACCATGGAAACGGTGGTTAAAATTAAGAGATCATTTGCATGTCCATTAGCTGTTTTTAGTTTCATTCCCAAGTGACAGTCAAGCCTCAATGATGCATTCTATATAATTACCCTTCTCTATATCACAGGCAATTATCTCACACGAGTGGGTTTAGATGTACTGCAGTGTAAGCCAGAGCGCTGTTTTCTGGAGTGAAGACAGTCAAACACATAATTTACTATCATTAAGGCACTTAGTATCGTGTTTTATATTATTACTATGCATGAGACAAACAGAATTGTTGTAGCAGGCTGGTCAATGTCATCTAATGATGCTGGAGAAATGTTCCTGGTTATATGAATGAGTTTGGATCTCTTTTTTTTTTCGAATTGTTTGCAAGGTGTGAATGTAGAATATGAATCATAAATCTAAAATAGCACAATGGCTTCACAGATATGAAAAATGTTATATCAGATATATCAGTGCAAAACGTTTGTAATGAGGTGTGCGTTAACCTATCCTATCTTAATTGGATGCTATTGATTATCCTGATATTAATATACCGATGGTATACCGATGAATCCTTCCATATGATTACTTAGTGATGATTCTGTGTTGAATCTTACCAAGCTACAGAGAGCTATTTATGTAGCACAGCATTGGCTTCCTTCACATAACTTGGACATGTACGAACAGTTGGTACAACTTCGGAACATTATAATGTTGGAATTATCTACAGCTCCAGTGAACTTGATACAAATGTGTACATTAAGGATATGGACTTGTCAGTTGCTGACAAAATCTCCATGTTTAGTGCACAAAGCAATGATCTGGACCCAGAATGATTGCCTTATGTGTATTTTGTATTCTATTGAGCTCTTATTTTTGATATTGTACTCCAGTTTTACTGTTAACTTTAATTTATTGGATACCTAGTTTAAAGAGAGTAAAGGGGAGAGTGGTGAATTGATATACAATCGCCAGCCACTTTATTAGGTACACCTTACTAGCAACAGGTTGAACCTGCTTTTGCCTTCAGAACTGCCTTAATACTCTGTGGCATAGATTCAACAAGGTACTGCAAATATTCCTCAGAGATTTTGGTCCATATTGACATGATAGCATCACACAGTTGCTCCAGATTTGTCGGTTGCACATCCATGATGCAAATCTCCAGTTCCACCAAATCCCAAAGCTTTCATGTTGTTGACGCCAAATTCTGACCCTACCATCCGAAGAGAGACATATCAGACCAGGCAACATTTTTCCAAACTTCTATTGCCCAATTTTGGTGAGCCTGTGCAACTTGTAGCCTCAGTTTCCTGTTCTTAGCTGACAGGAGTGGTACCAGGTGTGGTCTTCTGCTGCTGTAGCACATCCACCTTAAGGTTGGACATGTTGTGCGTTCAGAGATGCTCTTCTGCATACCTCGGTTGTGCTGAGTGGTTATTTGAGTTTCTGTTGCCTTTTATCAGCTTAAACCAGTCTAGGCATTCTCATCTGACCTCTGGCATCAACAAGTAATTTGCACCCACAGAACTGCTGCTCTCTGGATATTTTCTCATTTTCTGACCATTCTTTGTAAACCCTAGAGATGGTTGTGTGTGAAAATCCCATTAGATCAGCAGTTTCTGAAATACTCAGACCGGCCCGTCTGGCACCAACAACCATGCCGTGTTCAAAGTCACTTAAATCACCTTTCTTCCCCATTCTGATGCTCAGTTTGAACTGCAGCAGAATGTTTTGACCATGTCTACATACCTTAATGCATTGAGTTGCTGCCATGTGATATGCTGCTTAGAAATTTGCATTGACGAGCAGTTGGACAGGTGTACCTAATAAAGTGTGTTATTTCAGTCTGTATGCTTTGCTAATAATAATAATAAAAATGGTGTTAAATGTAATAAGTCCATTACAGTTAATAATCATAAAATCATTTTATTGTCAAAACAATATTAAAATATAACAATTTATACATAAAAACAATAGTGTCATTAGAAATTACATTATTGTTTAAAGGTTGGAGTAGATTTTGTGTTTTTCTGTTAAGACTGCATTTATTGAAATAAAAACACAATAAAACAATAATATTATGAAATATTATTTACATTTAAACCCATTTTCTATGG
This sequence comes from Danio rerio, assembly GCF_052040795.2. Taxonomy (NCBI): domain Eukaryota; kingdom Metazoa; phylum Chordata; class Actinopteri; order Cypriniformes; family Danionidae; genus Danio; species Danio rerio. The sequence goes on along the minus strand of NC_141031.1, from coordinate 28,937,551 downwards.
GAACAAATTCCCTGTGATTCAAAGCTGAATTTCCATTACTTCTTACCATTTTAATATGCTAAGCTAGTGGTCAAGAAACAATAATTATTATTAATATTATTATTATTGTGATCAATATTTATGCAATATAATTAGTTTTTAGGGCTCTTTAAAAGAACACAAGTCTTTGTAAAGTCTTTACAGTACACTTTAAAGTTATATTTTGTCATATCTAATTAAAATTATTGATTTAAAAAGATCTTAATGACAGGAAACATGGTGGCTCAGTGGTTAGCACTGTCACCTTACAGCAAGAAAGTCGCTGGTTCGAGTCTTGGCTGGATCAGTTGGCATTTCTGTGTGGAGTTTGCATGTTCTCCCCGTGTTCGCGTGGGTTTCCTCCAGGTGCTCTGGTTGTCCCCACAGTCCAAAGACATGTGGTATAGGTGAATTGAATAAACTAAATTGGTTGTAGTGCATGAATGTGAATGTGAAAGTGTATGGACGTTTCCCAGTGATGTGTTGCAGCTGGAAGTGCATCCGCAGTGTAAAACATATGCAATGAAAAAATACCTGAACTGTAATGTACACTAAATCAAGCACTAAACTACAATTTAAGTCTTGCTCTATTTGTTATGGCTTTTCCATTGAATGTAAATTATTCCTATGTGCACATAAAACAGGCATCATTATGTCTGTCTGTGTTTCTGTGTGTTTCCACCTTCTCATCCATTAACAATGAGCTGGCTGATGTGTGACGGCATAGTGTAGAGGATGAGGCCGAGGAAGAGCCCCAGGATAACCAGAATGATCAAAGCAATGATGTACTTCTTGTACTTCTTCCAGATGAAGTACACAAAGGTCTTCATGGGGTTCACAAACCAGTTGAAGGATGTCTTGGGACGGCTAAAGTAAACAAAAACATATTTATAAAAATTACAATATTTACAATTAAAGGGGTCATGAACTGAGAAATCAAAACTCACTTCATCTTTTCACATGCAAGTGGTCACAGTAAGGGTGTGAATTATAACTTTTTTTGGTAATGTTAGTATTTGTAACATGCTTCAGTGAATCAAATGTATGTATTTATTTAAATTACATCTCATTTATTAATAAAATGTATTTAAGTTTTCAGAATTTTGTGGGATGATTTGTGTCTTCTCAGGTTGCTGTACGTCAAACTATGCATCTAATTTGACTTTACTTAAAAAAAAAAATAGTTACAGTATGTTGTCTATCGGTGCTCTAGATCTGCCAGGTTCTGACTGTTAAATGTGTTTTTTTCTTGCAGACTGATTGGCGCGATTATGCATTCACTGTGGTATGAACGATTATAGGGGTGGTCAAAAGTATATTTATGCTATTAATTTAATTATAAATAAATTAATTGATTTTTTTATATTCATTTTAATTATTAGATTATTATTTTAAACACAAAGCAGAGGAATTTTTTTCTCAGTATTAAAGAGCTGACCCCCCCATACATGTTGTTTTGATGTCCTTCAGGGGGGATCAAGCATTTATTAGGGGGTCAATCCCACTCAAACTCCCCTGTAATTCGCACCCTGGCCACAATACATAAGAAAAAAAAAATCCTGCAAGTTTCAGAACTAAAAACTTTTTCGTTCTTCTAAAACCAGATAATGCTGAAGCCAATCTGCCAACAGACTGTGAATGTGCTTCTTTATTATGTAATAGTGTGTCTAAACTCCACCTTAAAAGAAAAAGCCATGTCTCTTTAGCTCCGCCCACTAATTTGTTGATTCAAGTTGATTTACACAGCAGCTCTACACTGAAACCAAATAAAAATTATGATTTGCCCAATTTGCCTAAACTGAAAAAGGCTGGGTTCCACATGTTTCATACATGTTGTCCCAACAGAAATCAATTAAGATAACTTAATTGTTTTTACAACTTTAAGTGGATTGAAGACAGAACAATTAGGCTGTCCCCAAAAAAATGTGTTATTTCAGCTCTTTTGAGCGTATTTATACAACATCTTAAAGGTATGTTTTGTGAAGAAAGTGTGTAACAGTAGTTTGTGCAAGCTTTGGGATTGACTACTTCCTCATTAACAAACCTTTCTATTGCTTAGTTACATACCCTGTCAATCATCATGTCACATCATCCACATTTCTTCCATATTTAATTCCCTACCATACTGGTGATTCAGCAGCATGTTAATCTGCCATTTGGGGGTTTTCATGCATAGAAATCTCCTCAGGCATTTGCATAATTATTATGCCTTCAGAAGTTAATGACCAAACTTGTATTTATAAAACTTCACATTGTCGTTACAGATGGAATATAATGTAGAAAATCTAAAATAAATGTTTTTAATTGGGTAAGATATTAATTACCAACCATTCAAACATCTTACCAAAGCCTCCCCGCTGAATTGTCAATCTCGCAAGTCTACCATGATTGTAGATTGTTAGCACTTTTTAACCATGTTTGTAGTTCTAAACAATTGAGTGGAGGAACTATGACATCAATTTGTATGCAAAAACCCGGAAGCGAGTTAGCATTTTAGCAGTTCCGGTTCCCTCGTCCCAAAATCAATGGGTTTTTTGAATGGGATTTCAGTTAAAGTGTTTAAATAAGGTTTCTAACCCTAACCCTAACTCAAGATACTTTCACGTTTTATTCTACGACATAAAACACATCAGTTACAGCACAGTCTTGATTTTTTAAATCGGTTACGCTTCTTTAATAAGACGGTTGCTATCAAGTTGCTAAATAGGGCTACAGGCAGTGTCAGAGACATTATACGTCATCGAGCTCGCTTGTGTTGGGTATTTGGATTTTTGTGTTATTTAAGTATTTTCATGAATAGTATTTTATAGTTTTTTGTGTTTTTACATACATATTACCTGTCATTTTATATTGATCAAGTGATTTTTCATCATTTTTTTCTTTATCTGAACACATTTAACTCCTGAAAATGTATAGCAGATGTAACTGTATGGGCTGCTTTTCGCTGTACTTCGTGACATAAAAAGAATATTGAATGTTGCTCTGTGTTAATGATGGAACTTGCAGACATTTGATAGACCTGTTCCACACACCTCATTTCTGTCATCTGTTAAGGTAAGGGGGCTGTATGCACCAAGCGATACACTTATTTAAATGTCTTGTGATAATACTATGTAGGCACATTTATGCATACAGCTTTAAAACTTTTACAACAACCGTAATGCAAAACTGTACTGTATTTCCCACGTAAAAAAAAGATCCAAAAGGCACGTAGGTCTATGTGTTTTGCGAATTTATTTGTTTATAATATATTGCGTGGATTATAATATAATAAACAGAGAGATTAACTCTTTGTCATGGAGCATATTTCTAAAAATAAGCTTGGAAAGTTGTCTGTAGCAGGGTGGTGCTGACGTCACAGGCGAGCGCCCCGAGGGCACTGTAGTCCGTTTATAGCCTAATGTTAGCTTTTTAGTTCTTGCGTTTGCATTTAAGATCCAAAAGTGCTTACAGTTGTGTTTTCGTGTGAGGATTATCCGGCTAGACAAAACGTGTAAGTGTCATGAACAGTGTTTGAACACAGTTTATTATTTGCAATCTTTAAAAAGCCTATGGGGATTTTGTCGAGGGAACCAGTTTTATACTAGCAGCCGATTATCCTACAAAGAGATGTCATAGTTCCTCCACTCTATTTACATCCAACACGCAATATATTGTGGGTATTAGTGGTTAGATTACGCACGAATCTGCATTTCGAATTTGTAACGGAAATAGTAGATCATCCGGGTAACTTTGGTAAATTGGAATACTCATTTCGACATACCATGACTTATATAATAATTATATTTTCGAATATATCATTTAGGATGAATAGTTGAAACACTGTAACAATCTTTTAATTGATTTCCTTCTGATTCCAGCATTACGAAAAAGTTTAATAAAGTTCCAAACTGCGTAGGTAAAAACATGGTCATTTGTTCGCTTTATTTTACTATATTCGACGCAATTGGACGCTGAAATTTCTGTTGTTCGTTTTTTACTATTTTTTACACTTTAATTTAAAATGTTCAGTTTAGAAGAATTTAAGAGTGCTTTGTTTGAACTGCTTAACGTTTGTCAAAATCAGGACTTGGTTTTGATCCCTGATCATTTAAAACTGATAGTTATCAGACAGAATCAAAAAGCTGAAATTAAGCAAAAGATAACGGAACAGTTACTTGATTTCAATGTTCTTCTCATGTCAAATAGTCCTAAAACAAGTTTGTGGTTCATAACAACAGAACAAAGATTTTTTTCCTTCACTTTCATCAATTGGTAAAGGTTGTTCCTTGCATGATTTGGGACTTGTGGAGCTGCTCATCGATGGATTTAAACTACACTGAACTGAACTAAACTGATCTTCAACTCTGAAAACTGGACTGACACAGTTTCAGTTTACTAGAACTTTTATGTTAACCTGCTTTGACACAATCTACATTGTAAAAACGCTCTAGAAATAAACATGAATCAAACTGAATTGAAATGAACTAGAGAAGATTTCCCTATCAAAGAAGGCAGAGACTCAGACCCACACCCATGTATTACTACATCTAACCAATGGCTGTCCAAAGGGTGTTTCAAAACTCTTGTTTTGGCCTGATTTTGTTATGAAATTTCAAGAGCTTTTTTTGCCTCAAATATGTTTATCTCCTTACTTTGGTTTGTCCAGAGGCTCAGGTTCTTTGCGCGCTTTTCCTACAGGGTTCTTTTCAGCTTCCTCAGGGGTCACAAGGTGAAACTCTGCTTCTACTTTACCCTAAAACCACAAAACAAATGAAAAACTGTGAGTTTACCTTTAAAAAGAAACTATATGTGCTACTATTTAAGTGCTTGTACCATTAAGAGGAAGGTGTTCCCGCTGTTGTCCACAAACTGCAGATCTTCCGGTTTCATTTGGCTTCGTTTGCTTGACTTCTTTTTCTTCTTCTTCTTGTTTTTCTTCTCTTGCTCAGCCTCCCTCTCCTCTCTCTCGATATCCTCTTGGCTTTTCAGTTTGATGAGTGGCCACCAGCCCTTCATCCTCTTGCTGCGGAAGATGGAGAAGCGAGGGCCAGCCTTGTCTTTAGCCATTTTGACACTGCATTGCTCTGAAGTTTTCACCGCACGGACCATATCACTAAGACGCAACTCTATGGACCCTAAGCCACAAGAATTTCATTAATTTATGTTTTTATAGACAATACATAGATTTCGTGTATGAACTACATTACTAACCCAAGAAGTCATTGGAGCCGATGCGGTCATAATCCCAGACCTGCAGTACCAGAACAGCCGGCTGGCGAAACTCTGTCTCCTCAAGGGCGAACAGAGACTCCTTCTTCTTGTAAATGACCTCCTTCTCAGTGGGAAGATAGTCAAAATGGAAGACAAAGCGCCAGTTAAAGTTGCCTTCACCAGTCAGGGAATTGAAATGCACATCTGTCTCCTGTTTCTCATCTTCCAGACCTTTAATCCAGCTGGTGAGCATATAAAATATAAAGCAAATGTTATATTTCCCTCATATAATTAATCATGCATGATATATTTATACAAATATTGTGATTTTTAGTAGCACTGACGTACAATTGACGTACTGCTGTTTGTTCAAACTTATTATTTAAGGGTGCTTTCACATCTGTGGTTCGGTTTATTTGGTCAGGACCAAATGATCCATTGTAGCATTTTTCTGCCATTTTCTTTTCACACCACATAGATTGCTTTGGTCCGAACCAGTTGAAAAGAACCAAAATGCAGTCATGTGACAAAATCCACATCACTCATTGGCCAGATGTTATTGAACGTATTTCCTAAACTCGATTGGTCAGAATTACCATGTGAGAAAATACCAATGGAACTCTTGCAAGTAAACAAACCGGCAGACACAAAATGTCGCTTTTTAGTTTGGAGGGACGACTGCCCTGGCTGATTGTATCCCTGGTCATAATATACAATATAGTTCGTATAAATTACTTTAGATAAATTATACATTTCGAGAATGAAGCTGCAGCTGCAGCTGGAAGACAATGTTTTAATGCATTGCAAACAACGAAGGCGCATCGCAATTCACTTCAGGAGGAGGTGTGAATTAATTTAGCTAAACTGCGACATTGTCATCTTCCGAAAATATTACCAACGATCCATCAGGTAATGTTTTTCCCTCTCTCTTTCACTGTTTAAATTGTTGGTAAAGCGCTGTCAGCAAGTATTTTTCTCCACACCCCATAAGATAGGACAGCGCATTGGACTACAGCAGTTGTATTAGTCCAAAAAATGCAGCACTTTTTGCGATTGGGTCTGTTTTTGTTCGCATCATGTTCACACTACAAACGAACAGCTCCAGGGTTCGTTTGAGAGTGTACCGAGTGTACGTGTACCGGTCTTGGTACGTTTTTTTTTGTCTGCTTTTGAGGAGAACTCGAGTGCGATTGCTACATTTACACCTGCCCAAACAAACCACATCAAAAGGGAAAACGAACTCCAGTTCGATTTAACCAAACTAAATAAGGCAGGTGTGAAAACACCCTAAAATGACCTGAAACATTACAATTCATAAGGTTTTTTTGGGACAAGCTAATTGTTTTATGTTCAATCTACTTGAATTAGTAAATACGATTAAGTTAACTTAATCAGTTTGTATATATATGTATAGTTGAGGGCAAACTTGTTAGGCCTCCTTTGAAATTAGTATTCTTTTTCAAATATTTCCCAAGTGATGTTTAACAGAGAAAGAACATTTTCACAGTATTTTCTATAATATTTTGGAAAAAGTCTTTTGGGGAAAGTCTTTTTATTTTTTGTTTAACTGGAATATTTTTTCAATAATTATTATGAGGTCAATATTATTAAACCCCTTAAGATTTTTTTAAATTGGCTACAAAACAAACCACTGTTGTCTAATGATTAGGCCCACAAGGAATCTGCAGAATTCCGCAGATTTTTAGCCCTTTATTAATTCTGTTTATTTAATTGCGTAAATGTGTGTAAATCCATATTTATTCAGTTTTTTAATTAATTACAGTAATAATATTGACTAATATGAAAATGTTCATCTGATTTATGTACAATACAGTCTGTAAAGTCTGTATATATATATATATATATATATATATATATATATATATATATATATATATATATATATATATATATATATAAATTCTGTATATATATTCTGTGTTTTAGTAGAGATATTGTGTAAGAGACTTGCTTTGTTTACCAAATAAAGTGAATCTAACTGGATTTGCATTTTAAACATTAAATAAAAGTTAAAAAGGTATTATTTTTAATTTCACATATTAAGGTTTTAGTTATGATCCTCCCAAAATAATTCAGAAGAAATCCAGATTTTTACCAAAATTCTCTGCAGAGATAGCAAAAAACGTCCGCAGATTCCATCTGGCTCTGCCAATGATTTACCTAATTAACCAAACTTACCAAGTTAACTAATTAACCTAGTAAATTCGACTTTAAGCTGAATACTAGTATCTTGCAAAATGATTGAAGAAATTTTAAATGCAATGGAGAGATTTTAAATCTTAAAATCTGCTATTTATTTCTTGTTTATTCTGACCCTTTAACATAGATGTCACTTGAAGGCTCTCCAGTGAAAGGGTTGACATCATCCAGCACGACATCATCAGTATTCCAGATGATCACACGCAGCTCATAACTAGACACATGGGGATAAATATTCTCTCATTACACAAATGCAGCACATCAGCAAGATGCTAATTAAAAAGACCAGACTAATTATATTCTTTTGTGTTAAAAAAACGAAAATCAGATCTTTAATTCATTGTAGTTAGTCTTTCTGGTAACATTGCATGACTTTTTAAAAAGTTCACTGTATCGCTTCATTATAATGAGGGAAATAATCTTGATTACCTCTCTGGAAGTCTAGGTTTAATATTAACAGGTGGTGGTGGAGGAACATCAACAGGAAACATGTCAATCCACATGTGCACATAACCCTGTCATACAAAAGACAAACAGAGATAAGTGACCTTAAGATGTGACCATAAGATGTGTAACGTAAGATGTTTACGTATTTATGAACTTTAATTTTTTAGGTATAAATAGTGCTAGTGGTGTGTTCACATAAAAAAAGTGAAAAAGGCACTTTAAATACCCAAATGATGCACTTAAATAACCTGAAAAAAATGAAGTGTGAAGTATGGGAGACATGTACTCAAGTGATTTAACCATACAGTGAAGGAGGCGGGGCTTTCAGGCTGTTGATTAATTATAAAATAACCCTAAAAAGTTCACTTATTAACACATTGCATGGGTCATAAATAAGGTGACCGCACATCTAGTTTTTCCTTTCAAAAACAGTCCTATTCCACTTCTATTTTTAATTTTCCAACATATCATGAAAATCAGTGTTTTCCTGTATTTCACAATTCTTAGTTGATGATTGCTAGTAGAGGTCTTCTGTCTCACAAAGTCTATTGTCTAATCAATGTCAGCCAATCTTCTATGAAATTATCATCTAATCACTTTTTCATGTAAGCTGAGATAGAGAAGGCGAGACCTGTGGCATCAGACATCAGATTTCAGTGTCAATAAAAAGAACAGGGAGGAGATGAAGTTAGACGAAGAGCAAATTTACTATAGTTATGACAAGATTTTAAAATTGAATGAACATTAGAAGGTATACTGACAGAATCAGTACAAATTACTGAAATATTGTACCTCGTTTTTTCACTGAATAAGTGTTTCAAATGCAGAATGTCATATAACGAGTTACATTTACCTCAGGAAAGACATTCAGTAAAAAAACTAGTAAAATAGAGGACATAAAATTTACAATACACCGTATAAAAGAGTGTTTTGAACTATATTTTAAATATATCCATTCCAATGATCTTTATTTTATTTTCTAATTGTTTATTTTATTTTATTTCAAAATAAATGATAAAAATAAAATATACAAAAATATCTAAAAGTGAAATATAAAACATAAGATTTTTTTTTAAATTAAACAAAATAGAAAATAAAAAATTATAAAATAAGAACTAACATATAAAACAATAAAAACGAAACAAAAGGGAAACAAAACAAAACAAAGGCAAACAAAACAAAACAAAAAAACAAAAAGAAAAGAAAAACAAAAGAAAACAGAAAACTAAACAAAGTAAAACAAAACAAAACAAAAAACAATACATCTATGACAAAAAAGGCTATGACCTAGGATGCTCTCCAGCCGCTGTGTATGTTGTGTTGGAGTCTGACCTGAGGGAGGCCTGGCTTCTCCGCGTTGAGCAGTGAGCGAACTTCCACATGCTCAGGAACCAGTGGACAGGCTCCTTCGCAGAACTCTCTCATCTCCTTCCAGCGATGCAGGACACTCAGAGCTTTGTGCTCATCTAGCTCTGCGTAGTCCTCCTCTGTCTTCTTATTCTTCTTCAGCAACTCTACAGCATATATATTCATAATTATGTATACCTCACATCAGATAGAGTACATCAAACATGGTGTTCCATCAGAAGCATTTTGTTTATACACACATATGTTGGTTTAGGTGGTTTATGAGGACTCTTTATAAGAATTATGTATTTTATACTGTAAAAAAATGGTTATTTGTCCTTACCCTACTGTATCCCTTCCCCCAAACCCAACTTTCACAACACACCTGTAGCAAAATTTGACTGGAATTTTTTTGAAATTTGAAAATTTGAATTACAAGGACTCAGGAATGACTTCATATACTACCTTATCATTTTAATGCCTAGGTCATACCCATGTCACATACAAGTTTGTGTCACTCACCAGCCACTTTATTAGGGATACCTTACTAGTACCGGGTTGGACCCTTTTTTGCCTTCAAAACTGTCTTAATCCTTCATGGCAAGGGTCTGGAAATATTCCTCAGAGATTTTGATCCATATTGACATGATATCATCACACAGTTGCAAATTTGTCGGCTGCACATCTATGATGCGAATCTCCCGTTTTACTACATCCCAAAGGTGCTCTATTGGATTGCGATCTGGTGACGGCGGAGGCCATTTGACTAGAGTGAACTCATTGTCATGTTCACGAAACCAATCTGAGATGATTTACACTTTATGATGTGGCCCGTTATCCTGCTGGAAGCAGCCATCAGAAGATGGGCACACGGTGGTCATAAAGGGATGGACATGGTCAGCAACAAACTCAGGTAAGGGCACGATGGTCAGTTGGTCCTAATGGGCCCAAAGTGTACCAAGAAAATATCCCCCACACATTACACCACCAGCCTGAACTGTTGATACAAGGCAGGATGGATTCATACTTACATGTTGTTGACACCAAATTCTGACCCCACTATCTGAATGTTGCAGCAGAAATTGAGACTCTTCATACCAGGTAATGTTTTTACAATCTTCTACTGTCCAATTTCGGTGAGCCTGTGCAAACTGTAGCCTTTAGGATCATTCTCTGTAAACCCTAGAGATGGTTGTGCGTGAAAATCCCAGCAGATCAGCAGTTTCTGAAATACTCAGACCGGCTCCAACAACCATGCTACATTCAAAGTCAATTAAATCACCTTTCTGCCCCATTCTGATGCTCGGTTTGAACTGCAGCAGATTGTCTTGACCATGTCTGCGTGCCTAGATGCATTGAGTTGCTGCCATGTGATTGGCTGATAAGAAATTTGCATTAACGAGCGGTTGGACAGGTGTACCTAATAAAGTGGCCGGTAAATGTATATACATACAACAGTTCTGTCTGGCTCTCGAATCTGATTGGCTGACTTGTACAGCCTCTTCTGTACTCTTCTATACTCTTCTGTTTAACTTCACCGACATAGAGTGAAGCAGAGAAGTAAACAACTCTCTACAATTATTGTATGTGTATATATATATTTATATATTAGTCATCATTTGAAGCGGATTAGAGTGGACTATGGAACAACACAGATTATTGTCTTACTACAATATTAAAAAAAAAAACTTTTGATCCACTTTAAATATAGGCTAGTTTGTGTGTATATTCCTTCATTAGGTAAATCATGTTAGTAATGTATACATCAAGCATATACTGTACGATATTGGCAACATCTGACTATGTTGTGCCTAAATCCATTGAGTTATTCCAGTATAATCCATCAGTTGTTAACTGATTAGATATTAAATGCTTGCATTAATGAACAGCTGATGTAGGGTACCAAATAAAGTGCCTGCTGCATATACAATAGAATAAAAATATATAATAATATAAATAAAAAATATTTTTCTTTTAAGTAGTTTAAAGGCAAATGTCATGGGTGAATATTGTGGGAATATAAATTTATATTCCAAAGTAATGCAAAGTGTTCTCTTTTCAGTCAACTGGTCAGGCGGTTTCTGTCTCCAGAACATGATGAGATCAGGCCTGAAAAGGCAGTTTACTCTCCTCTTAAGAACACATTATAGACAGAACAGCTTTGTCTTAATTCAGACTTGTAATAGAACTTGCAGATTGCAGACCTAAAGTAGGCTCTGTGGACACATGGACAACTTAAAGACGCTGTATGACTGCAGATTAACCAACACTTCTCAATTAAAGAATTCTGCTTGTTTTGAGTCTCCTGGACCTGGTTCTCTCTTCGTACCCTCCATCATTTATACTTTTTCAACAATATCATAAAACAATAAAAGTATGTGAATATTTTTTACAGCTCCTGTATCTCTGTTTTGACCAAAACTAAACTTCCTTTCAGAAAACAGAACACAACATTACTTTTTGTTTTACATAAAGGCACTTCCTAATCATTATTTTGAATGAATAAAATAGCACTTCTACCCTCTGGAAAAGCCTCGTTGGGAACTCTGAAGATCTTGTTGAGCACTTTAACTTCAGACTCTCGATACTCCGGAGAAGGAATCCCATTTTTGCGGCAGAGCTCCAATAATATCGCAGTGGGCTTCTTGGCATCTCTCCATTTATTATAGCCATCCCTGAAATCACAAGACAGCTTAATCTGATTTAACCTGTGGAGTCAAACGAAAATCAGGCCAAAAAACTGCTTGATTTGTCTCAGTCTTTTAAAACGCAGCAGCTGCAAACAATCAGCCGAGAGCTCTGTGAAAGTAAGCAGTTGATGAACTTTTAGAAATTTCAGAATCTGACAAAAATAATAATGACAGTGATAGTAGTGGTCACGACAAAGATAATAGCACTAATCATCATTAGAATCATTATCAGCACCATCATCACAACCATTACCCACTTATCATAATGAAGGGCCAGGCCACACCCGGCACGGTGGCGGCTGAAGAAACGGTTCTCCAGGTCCACGCGAGTTTTGCCAATGAGGTCATCAGATCCCACAAGATCATGGTCAAACACATACAGCGTGAGCTCTGTCTCCAGAGGGAAGGACACGGTCAGTTCAAACACTCTGTGGAAAGACCAGGATATGGTATTGTCAGTGATGTAGAGTAATGCATTGTAAACTCTCAAATGACTGTAATTGAGTAGTTTTCCTCAGGATCTGTACTTTACAGTTACTACTTGATGCTTATTAACATACTAAGGTTTAATGGTGTCTACTATTTGTCTTGTGAACAGATGGCACTTACTCTCCAAACACTGGGTTCAGCTGTTTAGGAATGTAGCGTTCTTTGCTGTCCATTTGCTGCTGGCCAACTTTCACCACCACATAGGGGTCTGCCTTTCCATTTGGGTCTGTGGGAGCCAGATTGGTTGCCTTTGAGTTCACAAGAAGAAAAAGTTCAAATTCTAACAAATGCATAGAAAGTATCAATGAAAATGGTTACATTTATTTTGATAGTGCCCTAAAGACATTATTTTGATTATAAGTGACTTGTCAAAAACATGTCAACTATCATTCAGGAGTTCACACTCAGCTGACGATTGATAAAAAAGCATATTTGACATGCTGTCCCGGGAGAGAGCCCTGAGCTCAAAAGATCCTAGAGCCCGGGGCTACCTCCCGATTGAAGGGTGAGAGGGAAGTTTGAGCTCGGGTGGATCTCAAGAACTTCCCTGCTATAATTCACACAATTACTGTGGAAATACAGTATACTGCTGGCTAGAGCTTATCTATAGCGCCAATTTGTTTTGTTCAATTAACCTATGTTGCATGCCTTTGAACTGTGGGAGGAAACCGGGGAACCCGGGGGAAACATGTAAACTCTACACAGCAACGTCGATTAGCCTGGTAAGGACTTAAAGCAGTGACGTTCTTTCTATGAGGCAACAGTGCTGACCACTGCGCCGCCGTGCCACCATGTTAAGAAAGAAAAAATGAGTAGGGGTGGAAGGCAGGATTCTTAAAAACGAAGACACTGAGGTAAGGAATTCTGGTTAATTATGGTGAGTGAGGAATTGACTGATTGGTGGATTATGTATTAGCTAATGCTGGACCAGCCGTGTTCAAACATAAGCATGCACTTTTCTTGAAATTGGTTTATAAATAAAATACACATAGAGTATTACTAGTCTGTTAAGTTTAATGTTAGTAAATAAAGTACTTGCAAATTTACCTAACGTCAGTAAAATATCTGTTGAGGGATCATGGATAAAGAAATTTATAATTTCTAACTAAATAAAAAAAGTATAGAATTAGACACAGCTATTTTCTTTAGTATTTCATGTATATCTTTAAAAAAAAAAGGTTACCGGAAATATAAAATTATCTGGAAATTATAACTACGTGAGGTATGATTATATATAAGGTGCAGATTAACACTTGCTTATTACAACTCGATGACTCTGAATATTTTTAAACGATACAGGGTGTTGTTTTGTGGTTCTAAAAGTATTCAGAGTGGTTGCTCTGCTGTTCTTGGTGGTTACTTGTTTGCTAGGGTGTTGAAGGTGGTTTCTAGACAACTGCCTGCCATTTCAAATGATAGAAAACAAACATACTGCCTTTATTCAGATTCAAAGATAATCATTTTGGTTGCTATTGTTGTCTAAATGGTTGCTAAAGCGTGGCTAAGATGCTGCCTTGAAAATATTGTTGGCAGTTCAAACAGCCCAGCTTTAAGACAATATTCTGATTTAAAGATCTTATTAAATCATTCATTTTCCTTCGGATGAGTCCCTTATTTTTCAGGGGTCACCAGAGTGGAATAAACCGCCGACTATTCCAGAATGTGTTTTATGCAGCGGATGCTCTAGCTATGTTGCTCTATCTAGCTGCAACCCAGCACTGGGAAACACCCATACACTCTTACATTCACACACACATTCATTTACTAACAGTCAATTTAGTTCATCCAATTCACCTACAGCGCATGTATTTGGACTGGGCAAAATCGGAGCACATGGACAAAACCCATGCAAACACTGGGAGAACATGCAAACTCTACACAGATATGCCAACTGACCTAGCCGTGACTCTGATTCAAAGATCGGATCAATAAAACTTTTTTACAATAGACAATAATTTGTTTTTACAATTTTTACAATAAAAGTCTATGCGGTGGGTTGATAGGGTGACGTAACTAGTTGCTAGGGTATGGTTACAAAGTTAAAAAGTCATCATTTATTGGCTGCTCTCTTGACAGAGTAAAATGAGCCCAGCCACAAGTCTGTACAACAGTTTGACGTGGAGGTATGAGCTCAAAAACTTTAGTCCAATGGCAAGTCAAGGGGAGTTTTTATAATTATTATTATCGTCAGAAAACTGTACATCGGATTAATTAAAAAAGCTATAGCAAGCCAAGTTAGAATAATCTGAAGTTCTGATGAGAGTTTGGTTGTTACAGCTTGAGAGGCTTAAGAAGAGATACACTTTAAAATTTGGCTCAGAAGCAGTTTCAATCCCTGATAAGTATGTAACATGTATATGCAAAATAGAACTGTAAAATGTGAACTTTTATACCCACTTTTACAACATACACCCTCACAAGGACTTTGATAGGTGTATTTTTGGGAATCCCGTTAGTGATCTGACAGTCCGCTTCCTCGTCTTCAGGAGCAATGGGGTATATAAGAAACGATCCCTGCAACGAAGCACAGCTGTGGTTTAACCTCTAATCCACAGCTTCCTTCATGCACGCTGTCACACTGTTGATCTAAGGCATGTGAGCTCGCGCATCTTACCTTATATTTACCCATATATCTCGAACTTTCATCTTCCTCTTCATCTTCCAGACTAGATTTGCCTTTGTAGACAGGAAATATGTGCAACCAGTCCATGAACTGACTGAAGTCGTTTTCCAGTTCAAACTTGTAAAGCTGAAGGAACGCAATTAAAATTGCACAAAAAGCATCAGAAATGAATTCTGGAATATGCTTTAAGAGTTGAAGCGCTGTAAACACATATTAATTGAAAAGTAGCAGTTTATAGAACATTTTCAAACCTGTAAGGTGCAAATGTTCTTCCTTTTTGGAGCAGGAGAATCTACTTCAGTCACACCTTCATCATCCTCTGTCTCCAGTGCAGACATGGTCAGCGGCGCTCCATCTGAGACATTAAACTCATGCTAACTAATACATTGAGTCAAGTCTTCTTAATTAATATAGCACTTTCTACAACACCTATCGTTTCGATATAGTGCCATTATTTATGTAAAGACAACTTGGTGTTGATTAATTTCAATTCAATAATTGTTAAGTTTGTTAATTAAGCAAAGGTTCAATTCAACTACAAAGAGGTCTGCAGAAGACAGCAGAGTGGTGACTTATAAAAATATAGCAGTGTTAATTTGGCTAAATTTGTCATTTCTAAAGCAATTTTGTTTTGTGTTTCAGTTCATCTTTATCTTTATGCTTATCTTTATCTACACCAATGATGTCAAACTCAATTCCTGGAGGGCCACAGCTGCATTGTTTAGCTCCAACCACCTCAGACTTACACCTGCTTAATAGTCTCTAGCAGTCTTGAACACCTTGATTAATTGGATCAGCTGTGTTTGATTAGGGTTGGAGCCATAGACTGTAAAAGATATGGACGTAGTATCCGTGACATCACCCATAGGTTTCTGAAGAACGCAAAAGAAGCTACCAGTAGGCGTGGCCAAGCGTTGCCATTTCAGTTCGCTTCATCGCACCAACCGAGGGATACCAAATAAGAACAAAGAGGCTGAGCATGAGAGGAGTTACAGACGCCTGCTAGCATTTTGTTTAGACAGGCTTTTCTTAGGGAGAATTGCTTAATACTTTATTATCTGCGACTCGTTTGTGTTCTGACCACATGTGCTTGGTTGTATAATATATCAATTAAGTGTTAAGACTTTTAAAAACACTTTTGTATTTCACTGAACCACTAAGCGATGCTCTTATGACATTTTTCTACAGGAGGAAAACGCAAATTGCTTCAAAGTGCTTCAAATGTAGTCTGTGTCAGTAAATGCAAGGCTAATAATGAAATCCAGGCATAACACTGTATGACAACATTTCAGATGACAGTTCTAGAGCCTACAGCTAATCCATCTGTCAGATTCTGGAGTGCATTACAAGTCTAAAGTAAATTATAAATTATATAAAATAAAACAAATACATTTATAGAGATGGTATAAGTGTATAATCTTACTCACCTGGGAAATGGAGGCCATGTAAATGGTTTGTGAGCACAATTAAGTGCACACAGCATGCCATATTATCTGATAATTGTAAGAAATAACTCCAAAAAGCAACTGACTGTGTAAAGCTACATAAAACGAAACAAAAATACAAAAATACAGTATTTGCCGAGTTCAGCGGCTAATCAGCTGGAATCAGCTGAGATGATAAGCAGTGGTACCTAGCTGTCACTCAAGTGGCCACGCCCTTCAATATGCAGGCTTAATATAACTTATTATAAAGGAAACGGATGAGTTAAATAAAACCCCTCTCACAGTTCTCATGAAGCTATATGAAACAAAATCTTTCTTTGTACCAGGCTGTAAACACCTTTTTTTCTGCTGTAAAGTTGGCCATTTTAACAGGGGGGTCAATAGAAATGTGCTCTATTATGGAGCCAGGGCTAGCAGAATATTTGTTTCACGAGGGAGAGTGGGAGGTTGCCGCTTGGTTGGAGCAAAACTGTGCAGAGCTGCAGCCCTCTAGGAATCGAGTTTGAGACCTATGATCTACACACACTCACAGGAGAGTAAATGGGTTTTGCTTTTTTAATTTTGCTGTTTTGTTTTGTAATGAGCTTGATGATTATTTTAAGCATAGCTAAATTGTTTAAACAAGTTTTGAAGCCTCAATTTTTTCCATTTTGGCTGAATTTGTTGTAGTGATCACAATTTAATCCTGCTAACATGTATAATACCTCCATCCTGTCCATCTTCCAAGTCATCCTCTTTCTCTTCCTAAAGAAGAAAGGGAAACAAGACTTTTATGTTGAGGAATATATAACGCAATCTTAGTGCTATGTTTAAAAAAATATTAATAAACAAATAATAATTTAAATAAATTGTAATTAAATCATATAAAATCATATTTTGAGAACTCAAAATTACTAATATACTAATTTTCTAACTCTAAATAAGCATTTAAATAACTTAATTCTCACAATTTCACAGTTTATCTCATATTTTTACAACTTTATTCTTGTAATACTGCAAATTCATTCTCATAATTTTGAATTTATTGTCTAAGTATTAAAACTGTATTTGCAAAATCTTCAATTAAGTAAAACAGTAATGCACACTAAAAAAAATCCCCTTAGAAGTTGTTAGTAGATTTCACAATTAATTACAAAGTAATTCATTAAGCATAAAATGTTGAATAACTGAAATTGTGAAACTTTTTTTAATAATCTTAATTATACAATATTATAATTACAACTTCAATTAACAATTAGTACCCAAATCAGTATTACATATCCTTTAATGTAAGTGTTCACCTGTTTTTCGAGTTCAGCCAGAGACGCATAATATTTCGACCACCAATCAAGCTCCTCCTTTTCAGGTGGCTCCTCCTCTAACTCCTCCTCCTTTTTGATCACCTTTTTAATTGGAGACTGAAAAAAACGAAACACTGTACATTAAAATACCAACATTCACTCACTCTGATGTCAATTTCAACCGTTCATAAGTGTGTATTTGCAGGTTCAGCTTAAAAAAAGACCCAAATAACGTTTTATAACTCTAAATCAATCCCTTTTAGGCTTTGATCCAAATTAAGCCATTTTAGTGACTGTCACTTTATAATTTAAATGAGATTGTGCTCCCAGCCCTTTTTTTAAAAGTGGGCGGAGCTAGATATGCCTACATGTCAGCATAGTAGCAGATTCAAAAACAAGATTAACGCCCTATGCTATCGAGAGAGTCACTGATGGGCGGGGCTTTCCCCCTCTGATGACACGTACAAAGGGAGAATGTCAATCAAAGTGATTCTGCAGGGTGTTTTTATAAAGTGCAATTATAAAAAATAAAATGTATAATTATTTACCATTAGAAGCTGTTTATACTCACAAACTGCTACCACAAAACTGTGTTTAACCTCCTTAAAAGTGATTTTTGCATAATAGGTCCCTTTTATTTGCAAACAAGCCTGCACGCAAACACAGATTTTTAACAGCCAAACGCACACACTTATGATTGAACGCGTCCCATTTGGATGTCAGCAGGAGTCTTGGCTATGCAGGGGCTGCCCAATTAATCAGAGTGATCGAACAGCAGGAGCTCAAACTGCTACAGGAACACACTGCGCACGTTCACACTGTAATCAACAGGTTAATGGGTGCAAAGGGCTTCACATTTAATAACTGCAGACTGTGGATGGTTAAAACATGTGCGCTGAGTACTCATTAGGAGCTATTTCAAACATTAAAAAGCAGCCAACTAACGTCATCGCACCCAGACTAGATACTCCAAGACCACACGGCAGCTGTGGTGGTGAATAAAAAGGTTAGTAAAATCTCTGAAAAGTGCTGGAAGACGGTAGCTTTTTTTAAAACCGTTCTGCACACATGGTCATTTTAGTGAACTGAAAAATAAGGAGAAGCTTACCGTGACTAAGTTGAGAGGGTTGATGGGAATTTTGGTGTGCTTCAGAGGAAGGCCTCCCAAATCCATGTTGATCACAGTGGTTAATGGAGTGGACTTCTTAGGAGGCTTTTTCTCTAAAGTTGAGAGTGAATGTTTAGGAGTTGTTTTGTTTTAAAAAACAGACAAGGTAGTTGCAATGTTTCTAAGACTGACATTAAAAGGGACAGTTCACCTAAAAATGAAAATTATCCCATAACTGGCTCACCCTAGAAGTGAATGTTGCCTGAGTTTCACCATAACTAACATGTACATAGGTGTTAAAAGTAACCTTTTCCCTTTTACAAGATGTAAGATAAGCCTTTAGTGTCGCCAAGATGTGTCTGTAAAGCCCATTTTGATGTCTGAGTATACTGTAGCTGTTTTTGTATACTGTGGCTTTAAATGAAAATTAACTGTTTCTCCCAGCCTAGCGCTCCCTCATGCATCACTGCTTCTCATCATGCGCTAAAGCTGCCTTTCGACTGCAAACAACAAGCGACAGACCGGAAGTCATAAATTTCCAATGGAGAGCAGTCCGGGAGCTGCATGGAGTTTTGATCATCTCCGTATGCGGAAATTTCAGATCCGATTTGAGCTGTGGATACGTTGAAATATTTGAACTTCTAGTATAATAACAGTTGAGTTTATTATTATATTATTCTAATAATATTTGAGTTTCTAGTATTGATTCATTCATTAATTCATTCAACCATGGCAAATTATTTCGGAGACCATGAGAATCAGCTTCACTCCCATGGTGCACGACAACACTGAAAATTCTGTGCGAATTCCACAAGGGGGTGTATTTCGACAGTCGTGTCCAAATGTCGTGCGCAGTTAAAAGTTGGCTTAAGTCAGATAAACAGCACAGTGACGGACTCAGATGAAGCTGAAATGCAGCTCATTAGTCAAAAATACCAAGTAAGTTTATTTCATGTTTTTGTGGTAGAGTTTATTCAAGCCTTTCCAGCCTGATCTCACGAGGAAGCATAAGTATTTTACGTTTTGTCAGTTTAGTGGCTAAAGTTAGCCTATAAATACTAAACAGTTCAGTCATACGAAAATGTACGATTTTAAAAAGGAGGCGTGGCACCTAACCCCACCCCTAACCCCAACCGTCATTAGGTGATGAGCAAATCGTACTAAATTGTACAAATTAGATCATACGAATTCGCCACTAAATAAAAAAATTACGAATTGCCCTGAGATTGTGTCAGCCTTTCTGAGTCTCACAAATGCTGTTTACTGTATACACACACACACACACACACACACACACACACTCACACACACTCACACACACACTCACACAAAGACACACACACACATATATATATATATATATATATATATATATATATATATATATATATATATATATTAGCGTTTACTGATAATATCGCTTGTGAATTACATGGCGATTCGATTTTACTTTCTTTATAACAAACATTTTAAAAACGTTTTTAAACTTACAAAAAATATTTTAAAAATCACAGTTGTAACAAATATTTAAATTTATTTTCCAAAAAAAATTCTGTGGACATGTGTATAAGTATTTTTATAGAAACATGGTGCCTGACAATCAATATAATGGGTGGGGAAAACCACACTTGCATCTCACATTGCATATAGGTGAAAATAAAATGAAAATGTTGCCATTTACTCAACTTATTCAGGTTTCTTTTTTCTGTTGAAGACATTTTTTAAGAATGTTAGAAACCAGTAGCCATTAACTTCCATAGTATTTTATAGTGGAGATTATGACAGTGGCTAGTGGTTACCAAAATATCTTCTTTTGTGCGGAAAAGAAATAAGAATCTCCTGAAGGCTTAAAACACATGGTGAGTAAATGGTAAATAGTTATTTTTATTTTGAGGTCAGATGTCCCCTTTAAATAAGTCTCAAAAACTAAGAAAATGTTAAAAATTTTAAAGGAAGAAATATTCATTCATCTATTTTCCTTCAGCTTAGTCCCTAATTTTTCAGGGGTCGTCACCGCCAACTACTCTAGCATATGTTTTACACAGTGGATGCCCTTCCAGCTGCAATCTAGTTCTGGGAAGCACTTATGCACTCTTTCAAAGTAAGATATATTCATTCATTCATACATTTTCCTTCAGCTTAGTCCCTAATTTTTTAGGTGTCGTCACACATGTTTTACACAGTGGATGCCCTTCCAGTTGCAATCCAGTACTGGGAAACACCCATACACTCTCTCATCCCCACACACAGTCATACCATACAGCCAATTTAGTTCATCCAATTCACTTATAGCATGTCTTTGGACTGTGGGGGGAAACTGGAGCACCCGGAGGAAACCCATGTGAAAACGGGGAGAACACATACAAACTCCACACAGAAATGCCAACTGGCCCAGCTAGGACTCGAACCTGCAACCTTCAGAGGCAATGGTGCTAACCACTGAGCCACTGTGCCGCCCACAAAGGAAGCTGGGATATATTAATCAATGGCTGTGTACAAGGGACATCTGAATCCAAATTATGCTTAACTTCTTGTCTCAGGAGATACATTCTTCTGATTGAATTTGCATCTATCTATCTGTATGCTGCCTTCAAAATTTGATCTAAAATTTTCCACAAAGCTGTTTATTCAGTTTTTTATAATAGCTAAACATTTCATGACATTTCAAAGCAGCAATTGGGTGTCAATTTGTATGTAAACGTACACTTTTGACCAGTGTTTTCAAATTTTGATGACATTTCTAGTGAGAAGTTAGTCTTTGTAGTGAGCAAATATTAACTTATTCACCACAAAAAATCTCTCTGTTTATATATATATGCTGTCTCAGAAGTCTGTCTGAGTCCAAGATAGGGCTGCAAGGCAACCAATTGGCTGCCTAAACTTTGGGGACACCGCCAATATTAAATCATTGCTTTACCTTTTTTTAATTGTAATCATTTAAAATGTGCACAGCCTCCGGCTTTTTTAAGGCTATAAAGTTAAGCAATGCTATTCAGAGATTCTGTTCTATTCTTCTGATTGTTTCTAAGGATTTTTATGCTTTTTATATTTATAAATATTGTTTTAGTTTTTCTACAGTGTTGTAGGATAGAAAAAATCCATATTTACACCAAAAGTCAGTTATATCAATTGCCATTTTCTCATTCACAAGTTTTGAAGTGTGATGTACTGTAGGTGCAGAAGAAGCTATGGTGTCAATTGATGAAGATGAAAATGAAAGTGTGGATGATTGAGCATAATTACACTTTTAAAGAGTTGTCTAACTATTAACAACTTAAATCCAACAAACAAACCAGTAAAGTTCAAAATATAGCTATTTTGGTTGAAAAAACAGTACAGAAACAGTCACAGCTGACGATTTCAGAAGACTTGTAATCCTTGGGGGTTAAATGTTTACTGCACAGCCTGGATCTTTTGAGCTTGTTTTTTTACCCAGAGTGCATTCATATCCAAGCAAAAAGCGAGCAGACAAAACTTCAATCGCTCATGATAATTTATAGGGAACTTGTGAAATGTACATTTTTCATCTCTCGCTGATGTAGGTCAACATAAACATATGACTTCACTTAAGTTGAAGCATGTCAGGTAGACATACAAACACATCCTTTTAAGATATACACAAATACAAATCTACAGTAAAGCCAAAGCATCTTCCAAACCAAAGAAAGGCATCAAATCTCACCTTGGCCGCCTCTATTCCTGTGTTAAACATCATTTAACTCTCATTTCAATGTATTTACAGCAGTTGAATCTGTTTTTACTTTTTTTTTAAGCCATCATTTTGCTTTACAAGGCACTAATAAACCAACTGGAGTTTCCATGGATTACTTTAGTAATGGACAGATGCTTTAATGACTGATGAAAACTTTTAGTAGCTTAAACAAATTGGACACTATTCAATAGAGCAATACTAAGAAATATTACTTAGGTCAGACTTTATTTTGATGGGCAGTTTGTTGAATTTAAGTTACATTGCAGCTACATGCCATCTAATTCTCACTAGATTATGATTAGACTGTTGGGTCGGGGTTAGAGTTAGGGTTAGTGTAAGTTGACATGTACTTGCAAAGTTTCTTATAGTCAGTTAAATGACTGACTAAAGAGCAGTATCAATAGATATTAAGCAGACAGTCTACTAATACTCAAATGGGTTATCGAAATAAAGTGTTACCATTATGTTTTATATCTCTGATTGTGTTTGTTTGAAAGAAGAACAGTACTGTATATACAGCCAAGATGGCTTGAGGGTGGATAAATTATATAATATTCATTTTTCCTTGGATCAAAATGAGTTCACAAAGATGAAATAATACTATAGTAATGTATAGTAAATACTATACTGTTTCTGAACAATACTATAGTGGAGTACTATAATTAATATGTTGTGCTAATTCTATAGTTGCTATGGTCACACAACTATAGTGATTTAAGCAAATTTAAAAAATACAAATAAGTGCAAATAAGAAAACTCAATAAAAAGTTCAAATCACTGAAAAAGTTGTGTTTTATACTATAATATACATAATTTAGTGCAATATTCTATAGTTTATTATGATTCAAAACACTATAGTATTTCCTATAAATTACTATAGTGTTTTTTTCATTTGGGAGTTCAACCAAAAATGAAAATATGCTGTAAGTTTACCCATCTTAAGGTCATTCAAGACTTATTATTCTGAATGACTTATTCCTTCAGAATAACATTAAATATTTATTAGCTGAAACTGTTACCTGTGAATCATAAAAATACAAGTCAATATTTATTAGGATTTAGAGAGTCCAAAAAAACTTTCAGGCAAAGCAAAATGAACACACATGGGGTCTACTGAAACACGATAAGTAGTCTGTACAAGAAACAAAAAATCATCTACAGCGTTATTACCTTTTCAAGCACGTTACCATATTTGGCATTCAGTATCTTTTCTCATTTTAGAAGCTTAGTGCCATTCTGTTTTATAAAACATGAGAGTCTGGTGCACTTTTTACAAAGTAAAATATTAATGCATGAATATCAGAACAGCAGATGCTTTTATTATGACCTGTAAACCCCAAACATATGTAGAAGTTTCCATACCCTCAGGCTCCTCCTCCTCGTCTTTCCACTCCTCCTGGTCTCTGGGCCCAAACTGCACAAGGTTTTGAACCACATGAGTTCCCACCAGCACCAGCCTCCCGAAGGCCCTCTGCTCCATTACGAAAATGGTGAGAGGAGGATGAAGGTACACAAGCTCTGGCAGCTCCTGAGGACGCATCACCAGTCATGAGTTTTCAAGCAAAGTGCATGCAATTGAAGTAAGCAGGTCAATTTTTCGTCAAATGTTTAATATGTTGTGTTTAACATTGTTCCGTTTATAATGAGACATTTGCATTAAGCAATTTAATCTCAGAAATTCAACAAGAAGAGGCAATGCACACAATAAGTGCTAATTGTACAAAGGAACTGCTAGTGCTTAGAGAATTAGGTGCTATAGTAAGTTTTTTTATTGAGATGGAAGAGTGTTTCTACAAGTGGTTTGTCAAGCCTACTCAACTGTGTGAAGCACACTTTATAAATGCATATATATATCATTTTTTATTATTAATTTAAACTAAATCATAACAGCTTAGTTTAACTTATTATTTTATTATTTTTAAGTAACTGTTATAGTTTTATTAGTAGTTTAAATTCTCTTTTGTTTTCACATTTGTTTTTGAGTTAAAATTGTTGTACTTTTAAACTATTTTAATTTTATTGTTATTTTTAATTCATCAGATTTTACTTCAAAGTACACCAAAACTAAACTAAAAAAACTAAACAGAATTAAAATAAGCGTTTATGTTTAACCTTATTTCACTTTTTAATTTCAAGAATAAAACAGCAAAATAGTTTATAAAATAAATACAAAATAGTATATTATTATTTTTTTATTAAATAGTTTATTATTTATTTTAATGTCATTGTATTAGTCCAGTATTTTAATTAATACAACTGTATTAGTTTTTAATTTATATTTTCTGTTTTCATTTTTGTGAAAGTTTGTTTGTAAAATAAATATTGTGATTTTTTTAATTCATTAATTTTAGTTTTATTTTTAGTTCATTTAAACAAGAAAATGTAATTTAATGTTTGTAGAAATAAAGTGGAAAAACCTCACGTAAACAATTGCCAATTACACCAAATAACATGCAATAATAACCACCTATTGCACAGTCAATCAAGCTGAAAAAAGACATCAGACTTTCAAATGAAAAAGCTCAAGAGAAGGCATGATCTCACCGGCTTTGCTTTTAACTTGGTAATTCTGAGACGGGATGTGATCAAAGCTTGTACAGCAGCCTGTTCTGAACACAGCTCTTAAGATAAGGTCTAATACTTTAAAAAGAGGGAGTCTTACAACATCAAAGTGTTTAACCACATCACTGAAGTTTGGGTTCAGCTTGTAACTCTGAATTTCCTCCGACTCGATCATCTGTCCCGCACACTCCATCCTCACTTGAGGACGCTCCACCTCAAACAGGTTGACCCTTTTCAAGCCCCTCAGGCCCCAGTACAGCACCTGTCATTTAAGAGTTTGAGTTCAAAACACTGTCAAAAGTCAAAAACTTGTGGAAAAGGTGAAAATGTGCTGCTATTTTGAACACTCTTTGTGTGATAAATTGATCTAATATTTGAATAAACTATATTGATTTATTGTTGTGCTTTCAAGATCTTTTACACTTTTTCAATCATAGCAGTGATACTAGATTCTACTAAATAAGTCATACTTATATCTGAATCTTCCAGTGTTGTTTAGAGTGAAGCTTAGCAATACTTTGTGATCGTTTTTTAATAATATTTAAATGGACTATATGCACAGCTAGTGTTTTCAGCCAATGATGAACTCCAGTGAGAGCTTAATGTGAATATTTTTAATTTCATAAGGTTCCTTTTACAGCATTGATGTTGAAATGTAATTCAAATATAATCAGTTAAACAGACTTAAGTAGTTTCGCTGTTAAAGCGTAAAAAGACCATTTAAATGTAGGCACCATCATTAGTCGCAGGCTAGCAGAGAAATGCCATTAAAAATACTGGGGTAAGATTTATTACCATATTTTAAAGACATGGGGGGGGGGGGGGTAAAATTTAATGCAATGCTTTTTGTTTGGACTGATACCCACTTTATATCGTATCTCAGCCAGGCAGTGAAGATCACTGTTTTTAAAGAAACCTGATCTTAAACGCAATGATTTTGTATGGCATGACAATTAACTGGATGCCCAGGGGCTGGCTGATTAAAATTAAAAGTCCTTGTGCATATAGCCCATTGTGTAAGAGCTACTGAGAAAGGCAAAGTGTTTTTTTCGAAAGTCTAAATGGCAACAAATATGGATTGGAGTAGAATATTTTGGTGGATAAAAACAGTTTGCGTTTACATCCATCCATTTGGAGCCCTTACTAGAATCAAAAGTCCCTCAATAAATAGATGTGATATTTTATGACAGGTTAATATAATTTAATTTTATATAATAAATTATATTATATTATTATTATTATTATATAATATATAATTTTAAAATGTCTTAATATAATAAATATAATATAATGTTTATAAATTAATGTATTAATTTACTGTCCACAACATAACCTGTTGTTGTATCTATGTAGACACAAATTCAAAGTCAATATTTGTTAATTTCTTTGTATGAAATTAACAACACATCACCAATATGATTTCAAATCACAGTAAAAACTTTTCTGAACATATCTAAAAAAGTAGCCTACGCTGAAATAATATGCTGTTTATATTGCGCAACTATAATTTGACCAATTTTAAATTTATTTTATTGACATTTTTAATAGTTTGAAGTGATTTTATGTCTGGGTTGTTGTTGTAAATTAAGTTACAAAAACCTGGTAATAAGCTGCCAGTACATTTTCTGTTATTTTACAAACTAAATAGTTTCTCTAAATATTATTTCTTCAAATGACTAAAATGTCAATAAAAGTCTCTTTGTTAAACTGTAGAATTGAATTTTCAACATCAAAATTGGACAGAGCAGAGATCAACAACCCATAATGCAATTAACAACTGGAAATAAACAGAAAACACTTGTGAATCACAAAATATGGAACCTGTTATTTAACAGATAGTTTTTACAGTGCGCATGTTTGAAAAGTCGCGGTTCTAGAGTTATATGGTTTTTATTTCAGTAAAGTTATTAGACTGCAATTATTCTCTCAGAATGGCTGCCTACCTTGGTAGATCTAGTGTTAGATTGTTGTTGTTGTTAAGTTAAAGACTTGATATCAGCTTATATCTGCTCAAGGTTGTACCTCTATTCTGTATTTCCTCAGCACGGGTCGCACTCCCTCAGGAATGATATAATAGCATTCTTCTTCCATGTATTGTGGTTCCTTGGGGTCAACATCCACTGGCAGAGCTGGCTGAGATCAATTCAGAGCACATAAATATGACATTTAAAAGGCATATTTTAAAACTTTATGATACATATATAGAGAGAGAGAGGTTGGCAGAGGATTGGCTTTAAGTCGTTGTGACCTTTCTTTTAAATATAAGGAGTATATGTACTGTTTGTATATGCTATCATAGGATCAGCCTAATTACTTATAAAGATTTTTGCGCAAATCTGATTGGGCAACATATATTCAATGGTGTAAAGAAACAAATTATACATACTCAAATTATTGTAATTGAGTATTTTTTCTCAGGAATTGTAATTATTAAGTAGTTTTAAAAATGTGTTCTTTTACTTTGCATTGAGTACATTTGTATTGATGTATTTGTACTTTTACTCCACTATTTTACATCAACCTGCAGTCACTGGTTTATTTTTTCTTGTCTATGAGGATTGGCTAAAGTAGAAAAATCTGTCTTGTGATTCCTGTCCAGTCAAATAACAAACAGGAAAAAAATCACATCATACCGAACAACCTCAAGGCCTGGGCGCTTACAAAAAAAAAGAGAAATAGAGAAATGACCTAGAGACTGTTTAGACAGCATGTCTCTAATGAGAAGATGATGCATGTTCGTTTACTGTATGATGACTGAAATCGCCAAATGGCCTTAAACAAGAACTAAATGCACTACAGAATGTTACGTTTTCACACACATGCACAAATTTCATGTAAAGGCATCAACCTTTCACAGGCTAATACACACTACTCTTGAGTACTTTTAAAAGGGTAACCTTTTACTCATACCTCGAGTGAAATATACAACAGGTACTTTTACTCTGCTTGCACATTTTTGGGCAAGTAATGGTACTTTTACTTGAGTATGTAATTTTACAGTACTCTTTCCACCACTGCATATATATTTTATCATACATTTGATTATTAACATGTATATTTTGTAACATTTTGACTATTTATTAGTAATTATAAAGAATACTTTCTTCTGGACAACATATTCTTCTAAATCCCTTAACCTCATACTGCTACCACAACTACTGTCCATTACTTACGATCAATTAACTGTAGTAATTTACTTTATTGAGAAAAAAAAAATTCTTGGTCTTTAGAAAATATGTGTTCCCTGTTATAAACTTTAGTACATTTATAATCTTACAAAAGATTTCTATTTTAAATAAATACTGTTTCTTTAACTTTCAATTTTTGTATTACTATAATGCATATAAAAATACAAAACACTATATTACAATAGAAAACAGACTCTATTTAATAGTCATTTCAATTCCTCATACTTTGCAGCTATCCTTCAAACTATAATATAATATAATATAATATAATATAATATAATATAATATAATATAATATAATATAATATAATATAATATAAAATAATATAATATAATATAATATACTTTTGTATGATTACTTATCATAACCTGTACTTATTAAAATGTATAAAAGAAAAATGTAGTTTTTACACATAAACATATCTGTTAAGCCGATTGACAATGGACATTTTTACACTAAAACACTGCTCTAAAACAGACAAATTAATGTTTTAATGAGTGTGTTAAGCTAAATCCTCTTCTTTTGCAGTATAATTAAAGAGAGAAATCAGGTCCCACCTCTCCAAAGCTTGAGTAATCCAGCTCAATAAGCTCAAGAGCGGCCAGAATTTCACCAGCTTTACTCTTGCCTTTTGTGATCTCGAAAAACTGCAGCTGGGGTTTTTTATACGGCTCTTCCACAAACTTCAGCTCTGGCCTGGCAAATGCACGACCAAGGGCTTGTGGACTTCCCTGATGCAACAATCAAACACATCACACATAAAGCAAATGAATTATAGCGTATAGTAAATATTCATAAGTACAACAGTTTCAGATTACATATAGTGAACACACAGGTGGACTATTCGTTCATTTATTTTCCTTTGGCTTAGTCCCTTATTTATCAGGGGTCACCACAGATGAATGAACCGCCAACTATTCTGGCATATGTTTTATGCATCGGATGCCCTTCCAGCTGCAACCCAGTACTGGGAAACACCCATATACTCACACATTTATAAACACACACACACACACACACACTATGGCCAATCTCAAAAAATCACATATTTAAAAGCAGTAAACACACAGAACCCACTAGTTTGTTGTAGTCATAGATGTTGATGATGACCACCGGAGGGTCTTCCCTGTATTCGTCCTTACTGCCCTCCATCAGAACCTGATCATAGAAGAGTAACTCACACCACGTCGGGGACAGAGTTTCCTCCATCACCTACAAACGATAAAGTCTTTTAGCAGTCCCTCAAGACACAAAACTGCAATCAATGAAAGCTGAAAGACTCATTTCACTGCCCATTCAGATCCTTTAATGGACCTGTCACGAATGGACAATAAATCTCTTTGGAATTGAAAATGAGCTAGTTTTAATATCCAGTGCTTTTTATTGGGGACACATGAGGTGATATACAGTTGAAGTCAGAATTTTTAGCCCTCCTGAATTATTAAACTCCCTTATATGTTTTTGAACACAATTCTCTTTAAAAGAAGATTTTCTTTAACACATTTCTAAACATAATAGTTTTAATAACTCATTTCTAATAACTGATTTCTTTTGTTGTGATGACAGTACATAACATTTTAGATATTTTTCAAGATACTAGTTTTTATGGACTGTGGGAGTTTGGATTTTTGTCGCTTTCTCCCTCTCTGTCGCTCTTTCTCTCCTTATCTATCATTTGCTCTTTGTCTCACCCTATCTACCATTTGTTTCGCAATTTTTTCCTTCAAAGGTATCTTCTGATTGGATCCCGAGCCAGCCACTCCTCATTAGGACATTTCCTCGTTGACCAATCAGGCTTCTGTCCACTGACTTTAAATTTGACCAGCAGGCCTTGTTTGTTCAGTGCTGTGTACGTTTGTTTCTGTTTCTGTATTTGTTTCGTGTCTCTTAATAAGTCTAAGCAACTAAAATTTAATATGGTATAAGTTTCTCATTCCTTTTTGGGGAAAAAGGCATAGGTTAACAAGTCACGCAACATACACTTTGCCCGTAGTTATTTGAATTGTTCAGAAACATTATGTAAGTGGGTCAGCGCAGCTTTTTAAATTTTGTTTATTGTTTCTGGAAGTGTACTTTATTGGCGTCCATTTCAGTTTCTTTTTCACATTTTTATTTTTATTAATAAGTTTAGAGGGGATGTTGAGTTCTAATTTATGTGGCTGTTGGTTTTGTTTAGTTCTTTGCTTTGGCACCACTCTAGTTCCTTTCCCCCCTGTAACTTTTGGTTTGATTATATTTCTATGATTGCTTTTATTTATTTTCAAATCCACTGTACAAAGCTCATACATGCCTCTCCTTTGTTGGCTTTATAATTTTTCCTTATAGAGGAACAAACAATTTCAGTGTTATATTGTGTGTCCTTGTTTATTTCCATCCATTTCCTTTAGTAATAATATAGTATTCTAAATGTTATGTTTTCTCCCCCTAGACAACTTTATAAATCGTAACAATAGTATTCAGCTTAAAGTACTTAATTAGGGCAAGGCAAGTTAATTTATATAACACATTTTTACACACAATGGTAATTAGTGCTTTACGTTGACAGGAATAAAAGAAACGAGTATAATCCTTTCTCTGTTAAACATGATGTGGGAAATATTAAAAAAAAAAAATTAACAGGGGGGCTAATCATTTGGACTTTAACTGTATATGTGTGTTTGTGTGTGTTTGTGTGTGTTTGTGTGTGTGTGTGTGTGTGTGTGTGTGTGTGTGTGTGTGTGTGTGTAAAACTCACCCGTGTGACTTGACATTGAGTGCTGAACACAACCTTGGCGAAGGGGTCTGACAGTCCATTGTCATCAGCTGCAATGATGCCCCGCGCCTGATAAATGTGAGCACGTAACTGG
Organism: Danio rerio; assembly: GCF_052040795.2. Classification (NCBI taxonomy): domain Eukaryota; kingdom Metazoa; phylum Chordata; class Actinopteri; order Cypriniformes; family Danionidae; genus Danio; species Danio rerio. The sequence continues at coordinate 28,906,382 of NC_141031.1, read as the reverse complement.
AAGTAACGACTGTCTGGATGAAAAGACAGAGAGCAGGACTGTAATTTTCGGGCAAATGAATTCAAATGTCATCCTAGTAAAAATATATTGGTTTTTCGAAGCTGCCTGAGGTAAATTATGGAGAAGTGTGTTTGTATTGGATGAAGTACCTTCCACTGCTAATTTGGTGGGAGGCATGTTACGGGGAATTGATGCACCAGATGTCGCATCTTCGTAAATGGGTCTAAACTCTGCTGGAAGACTGGTGACACAGTTTTTGGCATACTTTGTGATACCCAGCCACATATAGACTTCTAGCTTGGCGAAGATTTCCCCCACTGGCCCTCCAGGGGTCTATAGAATGAAAAGAAACACAAATTAAAACAATATATATTTTTGAGAGTTTAAAAATTAAAAAAAAAGAATCACTCATGCAATATTAAACTGTTTTTTATTATTTTATTATGATTTATTATTTAATTATGTATTATTAGTATTAATTATTAATATATAATATATTATTAATAAATACTAAAGCACTATAGTATATATTATTAATAAATACAACATTATAATATTATTTTTTTTATATAATAATTATAACTTAATTATTTTATTTCTTTTTTTATAGAATAGTGCTTATCACAAATTATCAGTGTAAATATATTTTTTTAATATCTATATAATTCAAGTCCAATTCTAATATTTATTCCAAATAACATTCCATGCCTCTTGCAACAACATCTCTTCTCTCATACATACATTTTCATCACGTGGAAAATCTGAATATACAACATATGTTTTGTATAGTATAACATTCATCATTTTATGTGTGCAATAAAAAAATCAAGAAATGCACCAATTTAAGAGCTGCTTTAAAATATTTGGTAAAAATTGCTGTAGGAAGAGTATAAAAGAAAACTAAATTGCAAGAATCTCTTTTGTAGTTAAATATCAATTTATTTCTATAAATGTATCCTTACATATATACTAGGGTTGGGCATCTAAGCTATAATGCCGATCCGATACGCATCTCGATACAAAGAATACGATCCGATATATTAGCGATACATTTGTGACATATTGCGATGCAACACGATACGATTCACACCCATATCACGATACGATGCGATATTTCAGCACTAACTTATTAGATCAAGTTTATGAGATGATGTGAAAGAGGATGCTGTGCCATTGAATGAGTTTGATTATTTATTAACCAAGCAAAACCAAGACTTTTTTTACAAACTGGCTCTTCTCTCAGAGCCAGAGTGTCAGTTTACAGTAGAGGGCCATTTTAGAACATATAGCACATATTATTTAAGTATTTTCAAGATAAACAGAATGTATAAGTGCAATATATATTAAATATATATATATATATATATATATATATATATATATATATATATATATATATATATATATATATATATATATATATATATTTGCACTCTTTCAACATAAAGGTTTACCATTGCACAACAAGAATTGTGATTTAACTTTTCAACTATGAAAACAAGTTTTACAAAGATATTTTGCCACTGAATATTCAAAACTTAAGGTTGTGAACTAGCAGTGTTATGCTGCTTTGAAACATCACTATCACTGTAAACAACAGGCTAATAAAAATATAACAAACCAGCAATCTTCTTGCTGTGAGGTGGTCAAACTACCCACTGTGCCACCGTGACACCCATTATTTTTATCATCATTATTATTAATATTATTATTATTATTAATATAATTATTATAATTAAAGAAAAATTAAGAGGAGGAGATGTTTAAAACCTTCGTTCTCCGTGACACTAGGCTGAATATCTTTGCAGATGAACAATGCAATAGCATTCGTTATTGGCGTAGAGCGCACAAAACTGTTGCGCACGGAAAAAAAACTTGCAATGCTTTTCTCACCACTTTTGGAGCTGGTTGAAGCAGTGCGAAAGCCGGGGATGTATGAACACTGGAATATGCTTTCACAACAACACCGTGGCGCCGCTTCAAGTGAGATTTCAGATTAGTTGTACTGCCCGCGTATTTTACAGATGAGCGGCACATTTTGCAAATTGCATCTGTCCTGTCATGTCGTCCATCCTTAAATCCATAATGTTGCTTGCCATACTTTAGATTTAAAACTCAGTGAGGAATAAAATGTTTGTTTTGCTTCTCGCGCTTTCTGAGGGCGCTCCACTAGCTTCATCCGCACACCTGATACACTGAGTTGTAGTGTGAGTGTACACATCCGCAAATCCGTTGCTAAGGCTTACTTTATGTAGGTCGATTAAATTATGCGCCAAAAACAGGTTGACAACACTTGTTAATAAATAAAAAATACATTCTATATTAAAAATATAAGCTGTATCTCGGAAAAATCGATGCATCTCGCAAAAACCGATGCATCTCGATTTGCTTCCAAAATTTCATTCGTCCTCTGCTGCTCAACCGATGCACTCGCATCGTGCACGCGCATGACCGCGTATCGATACATATCGATGAATCTTCCCATCCCTAATATATACAGTATATAAATATTTTAGAGACATCATTTTAGTGATATATAGAGATTTTATTATGGTAGCATAATATTTATTATTCTAGTATTTCTATAGACACTGAATAACTGTTAAAATGTAGCATTCATGAAAGGAGATAATGTTTTGCTTCTGCTCTAATAGCTACAAAACTAAAAATGTTTCTAGTCTGTGTTAAAACTTTTGCTCTTTATATTTTTCCCCTTTAAAACCCAGCTTACAAAGCCAAAGATTTAATCCCTTATAATCAATGTGCTTCAATATCTTGTCCTGTATTGTTAAGGAATATGAGTGTCAACACTAAAATAAAAACAATCTGATCTTATGAGTATTTGACTTGTTTTAACATTGCATGCGTTTTTTTTTTTTTTGTCAAAAGTGGAAAAGCTCAACTTTCAGAGCCTGTTTATATCTATAATTAGCATGTCTATTTATGATCAGATCAACAAAAACACTTCAGGTTGGCCTCTTTTACCAGTGAGTTTTATTTTAGAAAACAGCAAATAAACTGCTTCAAAGAAAGGAAGACTGTGTGATATAATGCTTCACCTTCATGTACACAGCAGTGATTTTTCCGCAGTCTTTTCCTTTCTCCTCCTCCACCAGAGAGAAGAGGACAGAGGGTGCAGGAATCCTGGCGTAGGCCACACGTCTCCCTCCACTCAACATCCACAGGAACACATCAGGCAGAGTGCTCTGAGGCTGACACATCACAACACAGACATTCACATACAGATCTGCTGCTCAAATATAGACTTATGTAGAGTGTGTTTATATTAAAACTGATGGAATTACCTCAATAGCCAGAAAGCGGAGTCTCTTGGTGATATTTCTAAGATCTGCTAGTCGGTCTTTAACTGTATTTCTGGTGACTCGTTTTCTCACTCTTAGTGTCTGCTTGGCCAGCAAAACCTGTCAGGGGAAAAAAATGTGAGGTTTCAGATTTTTATCACAAACCTACAGAAAAAAAAATACTGGGAAATTATTTAAAAATAATAATAATAAAATAAATAAATATAAAAAGAAATATGTAATTATTTAATTTATTCCTGTAAAAGATGTTTTTTTAGCAGCAATAACCCCTGTGTCTAATGATTTTTCAGAAAGCATATGCACATTTAATGTTTTGATTATTGGTGCACAACTATTATTAATGCTATTATTACATTGAATTACATTGATTACATATTTATGTGGAAAGTGTGGTCATTATAAGGAATCTTTAATGAATATGTTATATATATATATATATATATATATATATATATATATATATATATATATATATATATATATATATATATATATAGTATATATATATATATATATATATATATATATATATATATATATAGTATATAGGTAGGTAATATAGTAATAGATAGATAGATATTGTACATAAAATAGGTTTACATATAGTTAACTAGACAAATATTTAGTTGAAATTATTAAAATAACCCCCCTGCAAAAGTTTACATACCCTTAATTTTTAATACTGTGTGTGATTTACAAGTGCTTTTTCTGCTTTGTGATGGTTGTTTACGAGTCTCTTGTTTGTTCTGAACAGTTAACTAACTGCCATTCTTCAGAAAAAATCCTCCATGTTCTGCAGACTCTTCAGTTTTCATCTTTTCGCTCAGAGGATGATTGAGGGACTCAAACACTACTGTTTAAAAGGTTTAAACCCTCACTGATGCTCCAGAAGCGGGAGGTTGGGGATAAAATAAGAATAATATTCTTTCTTTTTATAATTTAGTACTGCCCCTCGGAACAGAAAATACTTGGATTCATCCTGAAACACAAATTAAGTGCTAAACTTGATCTTCAGATTCAAAATGCCAGAACGCAGAAGAATCTGCAGAAGAAGGATTTTTCTGAAGAACAGCAGTCAGTTTAACTGTTCAGAACAAACAAGAGACTCATGAACAGCCATCACAACGCTGAAAAAGCACTTGTAGATCATCAGGACAACACACACTGTATTGAAAATCAGGGGTATGTAAACTTTTGCAGGGGGTTATTTTAATAATTTCAACTAAATATTTGTGTGATGAACTTTATGTAAACCTGTACAATACAATATGTTACTCTGAACAGTGCTAAATGAAAAAGAATGTGCATTTTGTATGATCTCTCTTATTTTGTTAAAACTATTCACATTTTAACAAATTCTCTGAAGGGTGTGCAAACTTTCGAGCACAACTGAAAATACATTAACTCAATCATTCATTCATTATGGTGATTTTAATGCATCCTTGTCAAATAAAAATATTAGATCATATTTTACAATAAAGTTTCACTGGTTAATGTATTTACTAAAATGAACTAATAATAAACAATACTTGTACTGAAAAAATTTATTAATGCATTATAAAAAATTTATTCATGCTTGTTAACGTTAGATAATGCATTGTGAGTTAACATGAACGACTTTATTACCATTGACTAATGTTAACAAAGATGAACAAATACGGTAATAATTGTATTGTTCATTGTTTGTAAATGCATGAACTAATTCAACCTTATTAACCTAAGTGTTACCAAATATTAATGTAATTTAAAAGAAAGTCTCATTTGAATGAATTTGAATGAAGTGCTTTTACAAATATATGAAGCAGTACAACTATTTTCCGCATTAAGAATCATAAACATTTTCTGAGCATCGAATCTGGATATCAGAGTGATTTCTGAAGGATCATGTTACACTGAAGCCTGAAGTATTGATGCTGAAAAGTCAGCTATGCCTTCCCACAAATAAATGACTACTTACATAATTCTTGCATAGAAAATAACAATATGAAATTAACAAATTTACCAATAATATAGTGATTAAATAATATATCATGCCAAACCTTTTGTATGACATTCCCAATATACTCTGTTTGTCCCACTTAAACCACAGCATCACTGGTGTACTTCTATTATACCAAAATCAATCCAGCCACTCACAATGTTCCTCTTGATGAGCCCCACGCGGCATTTATCCAGGTTGTTTTGGCGTGGATTCCTCTTCCTTTCTAAGTTGCTGCTGTACTGCCTGAGGACCATTGAGAACAGGCTTTGTGTTATCCATAATGGAAGAAACAGCCGCACAACACAAAAATCATGCAAATGTGTCCTACTTGCAAGAGGAAAAGAACTCCAGAACAACATCCACCAGACGCTCTTTAGCCTTTATTTTCGATCTTTTCAACAGCATCTCCACTTCATCAATGCCATATTCCTTGAAGAAAGTAGGGCAGAGATTAATCTTGGAGAACTCCAAGAATAAAAATGAAATGGATGTGATTGCAAGTATTATATACAGCTCCTCCAGGGTTTTGAGGGACATTTTTCTGACTTTCGAAGCCTAAATGATTGAGGCAGTTTTACTCAAAAAATGAGGCAACACTTGACCCATGTCTGAGGCATTACTTGACCCATGATGTTTGCTGTGAAATATATACACAATATTGTCAAATTTGCAAAACAGTGGGCACTGTATTTTATCTTTAGGAAACTGAGAGAAACAAATAGAGAAAATGTCACATAAGGGGGATGACACAGCTGTGAGTAAGAACAACAGTTTATTTTAGATATTAAAAGGAATGATATGAACAAGTAAAGATCAGGAATGAGTAGAATATAGAGAAACACACAACCAGAAGAGACCAGAAGGGAAACACACTAGGAGAAGGAGAGACTCAGACACTGGAGACCACAAGGAACAGAACAGGTAAGTATAACCGTGAAGCCTTATGCGATGAGGCCGGACACTGAGTAAAGGACAGTGAGGGGTTTTATTGGCGTGCAGGTGCGTGACTGATTAGTAGACAGGTGACTGTGATCAGGGTGATTGAGGTTATTGTGGCTGTTTCTCAATATGCGTTCTTCAGTGATCTTGCGTCCTGGTGTTCTCCTGTAACATCATCATCAACTGCCAGAGTTCAGTTCCAATACTCAAGACCACAAGAACAGAGAACGAGTGAAACTTCCTGGATGTGTTCTTGATATCGAGGATGCTTGGATGCAGACTTGAGCACTGAACTCGCACTAGAGGTCCCATGAGGTCATTGCGACTGAAGGGGGAAAAAGCCCAGCATTTTATATGGGTTTATTATTAAAATTCAGAGATATAACTCATTTATCTCAGGAGTTTCCCTAAATTAAACAGAACATTATCATGAAAATCTTAAAAAAGGAACACATTAAGGGTGTTTATTTGCTGAAATTCATATTAAAATCTGTTTTATTTATGTTGTGAAACGTATATTTGTAAAGTCTTTATGCATAGTATATATTGTGAAACAGGAAAAAACGAAAAAAATGTTGTATGAATGCTGTAATGTGTAAATAATTTTCATTTTAAAAATTGCGTAAAGGTCATGTGACCTTCAGGAAGAATGCAGCATCCTATTTCTCACAGGACACATTCTCTGTTCTTGTGGTCTCCCGATACTGGTCTTGACAAGAACGCAAGTCCGTTCTCTGCGTTCTTGGAATTGAGAAACAGCCTGTGAGTGGGGAGAACCTGGCCTGGCTGTGTTTCTTTCCTAAGCGTATGAAGCCTGCTGTATCATATATGATATACTGTAAGCTGTTTTAATGTAAAATAAAAATATACAAAATAAACTGTCACCAATTTTTCAAACTAATAATAGACAATGCAAATCGAGAAGTTAGAGATATTTCAATCTGAACTTTAATTAAAATATAAATAAAAAAAATTTATATAATTGATTACCAGCAAAAGTCAGTCCAAGGCAACGCGTTTTAGCACACACTTGAAGGCAATTTTAAGAAATAGCCAAATCAATAAAGGCTTTTTAATATTCTTCAACATTTTTAGAATCAGAATCAGAATTACAAAGCTTTATTGCCTGATGTGTTCACACATACGAGGAATTTGTTTTGGTGACAGAGCTTCATTGCAACAGAATTACAGAAACAGGTCAAAAAAACAGATAATAAATATATTTTAAAAATAGAAGTAAGTAGTAAATGCAAATATACAAATTGACGAGCGTATGTACAAGTATATTACTGTATACAACGTTATATGTGCAACTGTTATGTGCAAACTGGCATGTAAAGTGTGTTGTTAAAAAGGTGTATATGTCTGTAAAAAGTGTATAGCAAGTAGTAATGTTGGTTCCACAATTACTATCATCAAGTGTTTATGAGATGGATTGCCTGAGGGAAGACACTGTTTCTGTGTTGGGCTGTTCTGTTCTGTTTAGAGTGCCTTGGACTGACCTTTGTTGTTTATTATGATGAATCCCTTACCCAAAGAGCATCGACGCATTATTTAAGCTAACCCTGAGCCTTTTTTGTTTGATTTTGGATTTTTATAATTGGTTACCGTTTGTGGTCATGCACATAAAATTCATGTATTTGGCCATTGCACATAGCGTGAATGGTACATTAAAACAAAGTGTGACCAAAAATGTCAAAGTGAAAGCAAATATTTGGTGGAATTTGATAAGCTCTTGTGTGCTGTCAGGATGTTTTCATCCACGCTGGGGCTATTGAGTCTTAATTTGGCCACAACTTTCTCTGCATTTCAGCAAATGAAATAATTTTTGGTGACAAATCAGACATTTATTTTGGGGAAATGCTTTGGAATTTTTCAAAAACTAAACAATAAACCCTGGGCAAATTAACCATATTGTTATTTTCCTGGTTGTTTTGACCCCATTGACTTCCATTATAACGACATTTTTGGATTGCAAAGCCATGACACTATTTAACAGGTTTTCCCTGTTGAGAAGAGCTACAATTTTCAATTTTTACTGATGATCATCAGTTGGCACCTTTACCCCTTCAGGCTTGCCAATCAAAAAATGTCATTATAATGGAAGTCAATGGGGTAAAACAGACACAAACATAATCAAAAGGTCAACCCAGGCTCATTTTGAAAACGCACCGCTATATACATTTCTGGAGAGCTGCAAATACATCTGAGGAGGTACATTTTTAGCAGTTTTTGTATTCGTGAATCCACCAGAGGCCGCTGAGTATGCTTTTTCAGATCTCAAATTTCTCTCGTGAGTGCCATTTGCACTTGCTGTTTACATAAAAATCCACCAGCGGCCGCTGTCAACCGACTAATAGACTGAGTCACCCTCCTCCTACTCTGAGCCCAACCTAAAGTATTTTCAAAAGCACTGATTGACCCATCCATCTACTTCCCTAAACCCAACCGACAGTTTTAAAAAGCAATCCAGAAAAAGAAAAACCCTTGCCTGTTTTTTTACCACGTTTTCATATTTTACCTCATTCTCAACCTTTTATTTACTTATTTATTTTTTGGTTTCGGTTTTTGTCTTACTTGCTTTCTGGAACCATTCTTTGCCAGACTCAAACACCGTTGTCGTGATTAACTCCTCTCTGCGTTTCAAGTTTGCCGACATACATGCAAGCTACTGGACAAACTAGTAACACCGTGAAAGCAGTCTATACCAAGATAAGCGGTCAGCTGGTAAGTGCGAAAAGGAACGGCGTCATACCATCCCGTAGCATTTGATTGAAAGAAGAAATGCAGCCACACATACTTCTTGCTACATCATTTGCAATCTTCAGAAATGTATATGGGGCTACGTTTTCAGAATGAGCCTATGTTGGAAAGGGTAATAAATTTGAACAATACACAAGAGTAAACTTTGCATTTAAATCTGCAATCACAAGACACAAAATTCTGGAGGGACTGAATATTAAAATGTTGTATTCATAAACGAGAAGAGTGTAATATCTGCTAAATAGGACTTGCCAGTCGTTCGGCCATCTTGGACAACCAGTTGCTGTTGTGGAATCTGAAAGTGTGGTCCTCAAAGTAGCTCCACACAAAGATGCACGGTTTCTCTCGAAAAAGGGGAATGCAACTAAAAGATCTGAATGATAGAAAGAATTGTTTACAGCACTGCATGAAATGATTAGCAGTCGAGCCTGAGATGATCATGTGACCTGTCATATTCAGTGGGTTGAGGTCTTCTGGGTGCTGTGATGGACTGGTCTCGAGGGTTCACAAGTTCATCTCTCTCCAGTTCATCATCTGACTCCAGCAGTGGTTGTCTGTCCTCAGCCAGATTCTCCTGACTGCCGCTCTTGCTGGACTTCACTACCACCTCTGCTGTTTTACCATAGTTCCCTGTGAACACATAGTTGCTGTTGTTATTCATTCATGTTCCTTCGGTTTTGTCCCTTTACTCATCCGGGGTTGCCACAGCAGAATGAATCGCCAACTTATCCAGCATATGTTTTACACAGCGGATATGCTTCCAGCTGCAACCCAGTACTGGGAAACATCAATACAGTTTATTCCAGGTGTGTTTGGGCAATAATAATAATTGTTTTATAAAACAGACATGGCGTTTTTTTTTTTCTTAAATCATATTTTGACTGATCAGCAACTTCTCATTTGTGAGTAAATATCAAATGTTTTAAATTAAATTAAAATGTTTTAACCATGCTATTACCTCTACTTTATTACTGCAAACAATTCATCATTTATGTGAAATTATTCATTTTAGTCATTCATTCATTTTCTTTTCCTTTTAGTCCCTTTATTAATCTGGGGTCACCACAGCGGAATGAACCGCCAACTTATCCAGCATTTGTTTTATGCATTGGATGCCATTCCAGCCGCAACCCATCACTGGGAAACCCATCCACACTCATTCGCACACATAAGCTGCTTTTCCACTATCGTGCCAAACCGTTCTAAGAACACTTCGGTACGGTTACGGTTGTTTCTCCACTGAGCCTGGAACGGCGCGGCACGATTACAAACCGTTCTCAGCCCGGAATTCTCGGCACGGTTAGACAACCGTGCTGAACTGTGCTGACAGATTATGTGTGTTGACGTCGCGACTCGGTTGCTAAGCTACCACAGCTGGCTCAGCAGAAGCGCGCTAGTCATCAGACATCCTCAATAAACTACAGTACATTTAATATAAAATAACGATCCAGGTCTAAACGATACAGTTTGAAAAGGGTGGATGATTTCCTAAATTAATGATGTTAGTGGTTCGTATGGGATCGTATGGGATGAGAGCATAGAGCAGTCTCTGGCAGAGAAGTGAATAACTCATCACATTCTTACGAAGATATTTTATTCATTAACGTTATTATTTTATTGACTTGAATACAGACCTACTTCGCCTGCTGAATGTGAGTTTATTGCACGCAGCGCTGTATTTCACAGCACAAAACTCGCTCTGATCTGGGAGAAACATGCCAGCGACTTGCGCTGCTGACTTTTTTTCCTGCTGCGCATCGAATAAAGCGAATAAAGTCACGCTTAGCATCGTCGATGTCCAAATTCCACAACAACATCACGATATATATATCCATGGAACACGAACTTGCAGACTCTTTTAACAACGAGGAAATAATTGCACTTTTTAATTCAAAGCCAGGACAGCGTGTTAATACCGGCGAGACCACCTGAAGGACGTCGTGTTGTAATGTCGGCCGTCCAAAAGACTTTGCTTGAAAGCTTTTCGGAGCGGCACTGTAACTGTCCAAGGTACTGTTGTATGATTTATATTATAGCATATGCACTAATAAACAAGTCAAAAGAATGAATGAATTAAATAAATATGGATTCTTAAATGTCAGAATTGCTTTTCCTCAAAAAATATCAATACGTTTTGACAAATGTTTTATAAAAATAAAATGAGCATTTTTATCATTTCAGCTATAGGCAATTATATGATTCAATTATACATAAGTTATATGACATTTATGAGGCATGTATGTTTCTGTGTTTTAGTTTTTTTGTGGTGATCTTTATATAGGCTAGCTACGCAAATATTTTCTAAAACGTCTAGCAATAATTCGCCTACAGCTTGTTAGTTAATATGAACACAAAAATAATTATTATAATAAAAATAAAATGATCAAAATAAAAAGATAATAGAGCAGCATTTTGCTAAATATAATAGTGCTTTAAATGCTTTAAATCCTGCAATATACGTGTTGTTTCATATTCGTTTTTATTTTCACTTGCTGCATTCGTTATTTAATGTTTGAATACTAAAACAAATAACAGCCATCGCTTAACTGGTTTCATTTTACCATCAAAATGTAGTATATTTTATATCATTATCAACTTTTGATATAAAAACGCAGTGTAATTTAATTAATTGTTAAAAATGAAATAATTTATGTGCTGTGTTTTTATTTTATTTTATTTTTTTTTTTTATTATATTTCTGCCACTATAATACAAATGCACTATTTTTGTTGTCTTATCATTGTTTATTTTTCTGTTATGTTCAGAGATTTTAAATATTATTTATATCCCCTCCAATTATTTTTAATCATCACGTTACATTTTGGTAATTTTCCCTCCAAATAAAATTTAGCCAGAGCTGCGCAACATATAAATAAATAAGGGTGCACATTTAGCACCCCTATTTCATAGAGCGGCATAACAGTGTTTAGTCACATGGTTGCTTTTGCTTTTATGAAAAAAAAAAAATAAATAGTTTCGGCTCTTATTTAACTTTAGTTGAACAAAGGGAGCCGTTTACATTGCGTTACCAAGGCAACTACTGATGCGTTTTGTGTAATGTTTTAAAGAGCTTTGTCGCAGCACGACAGTGGAAAATGAAACCGTATCCGTGCTGTCTGGCCCGGTTTGGCACGGAATGGAACAGTTCTGTTTAAAGAACGATTCAGCACGATAGTGGAAAAGCGGCTATACACACACTATGGACAATTTGGCTTACACAATTCACTTATACCGCATGTCTTTGGACTTGTGGGGAAGGAAGCACTCAGAGAAACCCACGCAAACACAGGGAGAACATGCGAAAAGTAATTTGAACTTTTGGGTAAACTAAGCCTTTAATTATAAAAAGAAAAATACAAAAATGTCTCAAATTGTGTAAAATATAAAATAATAGTTTATTTACACTAAAGTGACCACAGAGTATACTAAATAGCACTGGATTAGTCTTACCTATAGAGAGCTCAAAGGTGACAGGTTTGGAGCCAATAGAAGGATCTATCATTGTCACTTCAAAGAAGGAAGCAAACAACAAAAATTCATCCTTCTCTCCAGTGAAATTCTGCAAGAGGAAATAACAGATACAGCAGTGATTAACATCGAACATCAGCATGACTGCAAGTGTGATACTGAATGTAGAGGAGAAATAGACAATCAAGTCAAGTGAGAAAATCAATCACAAGTTTTAAAACAACACACACAATAGTGGTGAATCATCATGGAACTATTCACTGTTTTAAGAGATTCAAGTGAGTAATTCTACGACTCACTCGTTGATCCTCCTATTTGTTTGTTTTTATTTCAATGTTTTAAATGAATTTATGACATTTAAAACTTAATTGTTCAGTCACTGTGCTTGACGTAAGTTGAGATGACTCAAAAAAATTTTTACAGTGTACTCTAAATCCAGAACTAACTGTTGTATAAAAAGTTTAATTATATGTTTTTTATGATTCACTTTTTAAAATTTTCTTCAATAATTTAACAGCACCATTAGTTTATAAATTTTAGCATGCTTTTTATGGCGCCTTTCCCTTCCCCTCCCAAACTGTGTCAGTTACAGTAATTAAATGTTGCTATCATAAATTCAATAAAAAGATAATCAATATAAAATCAAAAAACAAACAAACACATACAAAAAAATGGTAAAAATAGGCAATTTAATTATATTAAACAAGCTAGAGTGGTCACAGACCTCAGGAAGAGGATGAACTTCTTCCACTTCCACAGTCACGGCAGCTGGTACTTCAGCACCGACATCTTCAGATTCCTCTGCCGGCCCGCTGGGACTCTGCACTGATAAATAAAGAACGCTTGTCATTTATTGGGGTATATGAATCTATAATTCCAATATGTGAAAAACAGTTGACTTTACATATTGATATTATTATCCAATCCTAATTCTACCCCTTAGCCCTTGCCCTTACCCCTCAGTTTGCACATTCACGTGACGTGGTAGGGGTGTCCCAATTCTCTTTAGCTTGAAGGCGTAGGGCTAAGTGGAAGGGCTAGATACCCCTCAAACTGAGATTTTTCAGGACCACACTTGAAACAAAGGGGTAAGAATATTTCCCAAAATACATTATCTACAGCGACAGTATGGCTGCACGCGGAAGTAGAGAATTGCACAAAGTAGTATTATTTGTCATTATTATGAATTTTTACAAAAAACAAGCATATGTTTTAATACATTCATTAAGACGTTTGTGTTTTAACGTCATTTTAAAAAACGTGCTTTAAAAAACCCTGCTAAAACAAATGCCGCTAAATTTCGCTACCTATAATCCCTAATAATAACTCCTGTATAGTAGTTTCACAACAGCAGCATGGCAGCACACGGAAGTAAGGAGAAGCACAAATGACAAATTGGTCATTATTTTTCATTTTTACAACAAACAGGCACATGTTTTAATACATTAATAACAGCGTTCATGTTTCATCATCATGCTTTAAAAAAACGCTAAAATTAAAACTGCTAAATTTCGCTATCTATAATCCCTAATAGTAATTCCTGTACAGTAATCCCACACTCGAATACCCTGTCAGAAAGGTCTAGTGGCTGGGTATGAGCTTTTTACCGTGTCTGCTATAATGTTAATGTAGTTTTTGGTTTGTTACATTAATGAATATAGCCACTGTGTAAATGCACAGTACAGTTACAAGCTTATTGACATAATATATCACAATGATAACATGATATTGTTGCCTTCAGTGATTTCCTAAAGATGAATACCAAAAAACTGGAATAATTACAGCAGTCGCGATCGTCGATTTCATATGAAGTAAGAGATCACAATGACATATGAAGGCATGTCCAGGTGTTGTGGTGGTGTCCCATTTCTTAGGGGTAAATTTTGAAGCCCTTCCCCTTCGCACTCTGTTTCAATGACCAAGGCGAAGGGGTAGAGGTACAAAAATAGAATTGGGATTGGCCCTATAAGTTATTTCACCACTGTCAAATGCAATTCCCACACTTTCTTCATTGGTCGAACAAACAGGTAGCTCCGCCCCAAAACCTCATGCCTGGCTGGGCTAATGTTGTTACACCTGGCCAATAAAGTCCAACATTGTGTATGGAAAAGCTGTACTTATTTTTTTCCACTAAAAAAATAAACGATTTTAAAACTGTTTCCTGTAGTTTTTTTACTTGATTGTGTCATTTACAGTCTTTCACTGATAAAAAAAAAGTTAGTGTAAAATATAAATTTACAATGTTTATTTCGCTGGCGCACATAATCAGTCTAACTTAATTCAATCACTGATTTTCTTGTCGGCTTAGTCCCTTTATTAATAGGGGGTCGCCGCAGCAGATTGAACTTATCCAGCATTTGTTTTACGCAGTGAATGCTCTTCCCATCACTGGGAAACATCCATACACACTTATTCACACACATACACTACGGACAATTTAGCGTACCCAATTTACCTATACAGCATGTCTTTGGACCTGTGAGGGAAAACAGAGCACCCGGAGGAAACTCACGCGATCACAGGAAGAACATGTAAACTCCACACAGAAATGCCAACTGACCCAGCCAAGGCTCAAAACAGTGACCTTCTTGCTGTGAAGCGATCATACTACCCACTGCGCCACAGTGATGCCCACTGTCTAATTTACTTCACTGAAAAAAATGTTTTGGTAATCTTCAACCAATGTCTGATCATCTGCTTCTACATATGCAGTGGTGGTTATTCTCTATTGGTGTCAGCTTGACGACTTCAGTCACAATATTCTTAACCATGCCCCTCTTATCGTTAGTTTGCTATGAGAGAATGATGCACAAAAGAACAACTTAATATTCAATTTCAGTTGGAAATACATCAATATGCTGAAATAAAAGTCTCAGCAACTTCTGAATCATGTGGCCTTTCAGTACCTAAAGCCTTAGGCCTTAGATTTCTATCTTAGGCCTTACATGTTTGTCCAAATTTCATGTACTTCTATGCTTTAAATCAAAGTTTGTAAAGCTGAGATTCATTTCATAGTTAGTTGGTTTGATTTATGATTGTAATGCTTAAATGAATCTATTTTTTAACAAATTTCTTTGTAAAGAAAATATATTTCTGGAGCCAATACTTTTAAAAAAACATCGATGAGCACAAAAAAAAATACTTTAGTACCACTAGGGGTTCAGATTTAAATGATTACAGTCAGTATGTAAAGTTGCCATGAAATCAAAATTTACTCTTTTTATTTTTCATTCACAAAGTAGTGCTTGTAATTAATGATGTATCTGTGTACTTCATTATTTTGAAAAATGTTTTTAAAGGTTTATAATCTTCTATCAAATACCAAAACTCTTGAAATAGCTTTTTTTCTGGTCATTTTAATGCAATAATCCAATTAGTTCCCAATTAATGAAATATTGAACACCCGTACATTTTTTTTCTAATTTCAGGACCGTTTCAATTGGATGTACGTCACAATATTAAAAAAATGACAGTCTTAACTTCTGTTTCATGGCAACTTTAAAGTAAAAAATGAAATCAAAATTATGATTTTGTTAGCTCACATTGATGGTTTTGTGGTGAACAATTCATCTGTGCATCTCATTAAGAAAAAATGATTGTTTCCCCTTGTAATCTAAAATTAAAATCTGAAAATGCACTTCCTGTTTGTTTTTAGTAAAATTTTCAGATTATGTCGGTCTGAGGTATTGAACGTGGTTAACATACTTAACCCCGCCCCTTCAACTGTCAAACAGAAATGGTGAGAAGCAGGTTTCGAGCTTTCTGAATAAAATGCCATGTTTACTACATCCAATCAGCTTCCAGTTGAATAAACCATGACCACTGTTTTCGCATTTAATTTTCCGTTTCCATAAAAATTGCATCACAATATGTCAAAAAAAAAAAAAACGGTCACAGCTACAACTTCATGCAGACTTTAAGATCAATTAACTGATTTTTCCTTAATCGTATGATACTACCTTCTTTGCTGCCCGTTTTCTTCTCCTTGGACTTCCGGCTCCTGCGTTTCAGATTGAGCCTGCTGATTGTGCTCTTGACATTAGCGATGGCCTTGCTCTCCGTCACCACAGCCGTAGGTGAGAAGTAAACCTCCACGCTGAGCGACAGCAGTATTCTACCTCTGTAGAAGATGCCGTCACTCAGACCTTCATTAAGGTCCCGGTGGATGTCTCTCAGAGTGGAGTTCTGGGGGGAGCCGTAGAGATTGACCCAAGCAGGACCAAAGGTGGGATTGAAACCTGGTAGGTGGGGAAGAAAATGGGAAGAAGGTTGCATAATGTGTAATGAAGTAAAAGTTGTTCAGTAAAGAGTCAAAACGTGAGGTCACCAGAAGGAATTTAATGCTAAAATTAGGGATGCATTGATTTTTCAGCTGCAGATTATTTTCAGTTGAAAATGCCATCAAGAATAAAAAATGTATCAAGTATATAGAAAAAATTAAAGGGCAACCCAGTGGCTCAGTGGTTAGCACTGTCGCCTCACAGCAAGAAGGTTGCTGGTTTCGACTCCTGGCTGGGCCAGTTGGTAAAGTTTGCATGTTCTACCCAAGTTCGTGTGCTCCCCAAGTGCTCCATTTCCCCCAACAGTTCAAAGACATGTGGTATAGGCGAATTGAATAAACTAAATTGGCCGTAGTGTATGTGTGTGAATAAATCTTTTCCAGTACTGTGTTGCAGCTAGAAGGGCATCCGCTTTGAAAAACATATACTGAATAACTTGACGGTTCATTCCGCTGTGGTGACCCCTGACGAATAAAGGGACTAAACCAATAAAAAATGAATGAATGATTAAAAAAAAATTATAACGCATTAGTTTCAGGCGAGAACCCAGTTTAACTTTTTTTGACTGTATTTTAGTTTTATAGGCTGTGATTATTTCTGTATTTACAAGAGACATTTAATAGTAAGTTATAAGCTATAATTTTCCTATAATAATATTGATTTAAATATTGGTAAAAAGAAGATAGTTACATTAGACTTTGTTAAAAATAGCAACATTTATAAGTTTACGTTAAAATAAACAGACAAAAAAAAATGTTGCCTGTTTTAAATGCTGATTTTGGAATTGTCCCCTCATTCAATTACGATTACATTCCATTTTCTTTTCTGTTTTTATCATAACACATCCATTGATTTGATGCATGGACAAAATATTTATGACATTGTTTTTATTCCTTATAAATGTGGAATAATATTTTTAAGTTCATTCTAAAATGTTTTCTCTCCAATTTTTTGATACATTCAAAAATGAAATGTGTGATTTTTTCTTCATATATTGTAAATTATATTAGATTAGATTAACAATAATAATATAAAAATTAACTACAAAAGTCTAAGAATTATACTATCAATTAATTAAACAAAAACACATTTAAAATATGTATTTTTGAGTTGTTTTTTGACTAAAGGACATCCTGAATCATTGGTTTTCACAGAATTGTCATTTTATGAATAAGTAATTAAAAAATTCAGAAACAAATATGGAAAAAGACAGATCAACCAAAATTGCAAATCCTGCTACTTTTGTCCCAACATCATTTAAATGTTGTAAACCAAACAGTTTGGATTCCCATTGGCTTTAAATATGTTTTTGACCTTACAATTGAAAAAAAATATATAAAAAAAATAGGCGAATAAAAACTGACAGGGTTAGCTGACCAACATTCTTCAAAATATCTTCTTACATGTTAAAAATAAGAAAGAAAATAATCTAAGATTGAAACAACATGAGTTAGTAAAGGAATTAGCATTTTTGGCTGGACTTTCACTTCAAACTTCATTGGTCTACCTTTAAACTAACCATTTCGGTTGGGATTGGAGATCTGAAGAAGATCCAGGAAGTGTGTTGCCACAGCCACATCTCCAATGTTGGCATCATCAAGGATCTGGATTTTGATTCGTCGAGCAAGAGGAGGAAACTGTTCAATAAAGGATATCTGTTCATTCCACTCTGGAGCATTGGTGTTGCTATCGACTGACGTTTCCCCCTGTCAAACATATAAAGACATTCAGTTTAAACTTTAGTTAATTTTACTATGTAGTTCTGTAATCTATCTAGGCTGTAATGAGGAAGAGAGGGTTCAGGTTTGACTTCACTTGAACTTTTCTCAGATAAGACAAGCTCTGACATCATAATGATTTATTTAGCGCTGAAATGTTTGCTAACTCCCTGTGTAGCAAGACTCCGAGAACAGTTCAAATACTGAACACCTCTGCCCATTTAACAAACAAACCACCATCAGGGTGTGTGTGTAAGTGTGTGGCGTTTGACCAAATGATATTTCACAAGGTTATATGTTATGCTGAAATGAATTCAAGAATGAAAACACAGTGAGGAGAACAATATTAGGAAAAGAAAGCCATGGGAAGCGTTTTCATTTGATCATTTGACTGTATAAATAGTACCATCTAGGCATATATCAAGGAAAGAGCACAAGCAAACACATCGTGAGAAGGTTTTTCCTGTTTAACTCTCATAATGTATTTGGGTTTGCTTTGACCATAGAGACAGACAGTGTTTAATATAGGAATGATCATTATCGTGTGCTTTAAAATTAATGAAAAACATGTTTATATGCTTTTTAAATTTATTAATCTAAATTTTACAATTATTAGATTTATATAAGTAAGAACCATTTTAAAAAACGTAAATCTTTCAGGATGGGGACATTTTAAAGCAGGGTATATAAGCTGTACATTTACATGTCAAAAATACTTTATGTAAAAGGTTTATTAGTGCTACATTTGTTAAAGATATATACAGTTGCAATCAGAATTATTAAACCACCTCTGAATTTTTTCTTTTTAAAACATTTCCCAAATTATGTTTAACAGAGCAAGGAAATTTTCACAGTATGTCTGATAATATTTTTTCTTCTGGAAAAAGCAGTTTTACATTTTTTAAACATCATTTAAAGGTCAAAATTATTATCCCCTTTAAGCTATATTTTTTCAATAGTCTACAGAACAAACCATCGTTATACGATAACTTGCCTAATTACCCTAACCTGACTAGTTAACCTAATTAGTCTAATTAAACCTTTAAATGTCACTTTAAGCTGGATAGAAGTGTTTCAAAAAATATCTAATCAAACATCATTTACTGTCAATGGCAGATAAAATAATTAATAATAATTTTTTTTAGCCTTTTCACATTTAAAACACATTTAGGAATAGTATTTGAAAATCTGAGTTCAAAGTTTTGAAAACTTGTTATTTTTCCATGATAATGTGAATGTTAGAACAAATAAAAACTTTTTATTTTGTTTTAAAACTTTAGTAATGCATTTGGTAATAAAAAATAATAAAATAATAACCCTTTTAGTTCATTTACATGCATCTTTAGGTTCACTTTATGTGCAATTTACAAAAAAAATAGGATTAACCAAATACCATTCTAAAAAAACAGTAACATTTCAAACTTTTAATTTCACTTAATTTTTTAAAAATGTTTTACAAATGAGAAGTTGATCTTACGACAATTTTTCTCCAGTTAAAAATAATTTTGACTGTTAAATAATATTCATTCATTCATTCATTATTTTATTCCTTTTCCTTCAGCTTAGTTCCTTATTTATCAGGGGTCGCCACAGCAGAATGAACCAACAACTATTCTGGTATTTGTTTTACACAACAGATGCTCTTCCAGCTACAACCCAATACTGGGAAACTCCCACAGGGAGAACATGCAAACTCCACACAGCAATGCCAACTGGCACAGCCAGGATTTAAACCAGGGACCTTCTTGCTGTGAGGCAACAGTGCTAACCACCAAGCCACCGTGCCACCCCTCTGTTAAATTTACGTCTAAATAAAATGATGATAACCTCTAATAATATTATAATTCTACAGCTCTAATTAGACATAAAATTTGACAGATTTAAAAAATCTGCCAGCACTTTATTTTGAAGGTCAAACGTTCAGAATACATTCTAGTATTATATGACATGTAGTAGTGAAGTTACTTTTACAGTCAACAGAATGTCTAAAAGAGACTACCAAAATAAAGCACAGCCAAACCTACCCTTTATATATATATTTCAAACAAAATAGCTAACATAAAGAGCAGAAACAGATAATCACCTGCTGGCCGGCGAATGTAACTTGAACATAGGGATCAAGGAAGACCTTCTTGTCTCTCATTATCTTCCCCATGAAACCAGAGTTCATGCTGGGCAAACCTTCAGCTCTGTAGATCTTCAGGATAAACTTAGCCCAGGGCCGTTCGGATGGCATCCTCTTCGGAAGGAGAAGGTTTCTACAAGACATGTAAAAATGTATATTAAACCAAACACATCAATGCTAGTAACCTAAGAACCAAATATTTAATACTAATGTCTTCACTTCAGGGGAATGAGTCTACGAGAACACTGTGAAACAGAACAATGAAATTATATCAATTGATTAACTTTCACACAAAAGTGCATTGTACTTAAAGCAATAGTTGACCCAAAACTGAATATTCTGTCATCATTTACTCCTCATTCACTTGTCACAAATCTGTTTGAGCTTTAAACACAAAAGAAGATATAAAATGTCTTATCCATTTACTTCCATAGTAAAAAAAACAACTATGGAAGTCAATGCATACTGGTTTTCAACATTCTTCAAAATATCTGCTTTTTCTTTCAATGAAAAAAATAAGCTTATAAAGGTTTGAAACCACTTGATGATAAGTAAAAAGTGAGTAAATGTTTTATTTTTTGTTGAACTACTGTTACATTAACTCAAAATTTTAATGTATTAAGCTAAACCTAATCTGGCATCCTCTACATCAGACTATAAGGAAAATAAATGTTAAAATGAAACGCTATTGTGGGTGTTTTAACCCAGATTAACCCAGGGAGCCATCAATCTGTCTCTAATGTTGTGCTATGTTGAATTTACAGGGGGTTTCTGTTACAGTAAAGAGCAGTGAGGAACACTGACATGTAAAACAAAGCAAACTCTTACTTTTCAATGTCATCGTTCTGGCTGCCAGCTGGTGCCAGGCTGGCCATGCCCATGGGGTCTCCTTTCATCACCACACTCACTGTGCACTTCACATAACCTTTAATACCCGAGCGGGTATCTTTTGGGTCAGTGAGTGGAGCCCATTTCTGGTAAAAACGGTGATCTGGGAGATATATTAGCCGTGTTAAGTTGTTGCAATCAATGCTGCTGTTTCTAAGTAGACCTATAATCATTCTTTTTCTCCACTGGTGATGAGATAATTATCGCCATTAAAATGCCTAGGGAATGGTATTACTGTTTTAGCAGTGCACTGAACACTCAGGCTGTTTTTTTGTAGTAATATGTATATCAAAGCAATTAGAATTTATGGTTTCCTAAGCTGGTTTAGGTAAATATTAATAAGTATCAAGCTACAGTACCTGGCTGCTGATATACTGTGCTGATGTCAATCTTAAAGGATCCTATGTGAGTCATCAAAAAGGCAAGGACTTTCTTATGAACCACCTAAAAGAATGGAAAGATATCAAGAGAACACAAATACCTTGTACATATATTGTTTTAGTGATAACAACAGGGATGAAAACAAATTATTTGTATAAAAAATTATTAAAGAATTTTTTTTTTCTGCGGACAATATTTCTTCTAAATATCAAGTAAAAACACATATAGAGCATCAATGGAGTATGTGGACAGCTGTTGGTTTTCAGCCAACGATAAACTTCTGTTAATGTGTTCTGTTCAGTTGTTCTGTTCAGTTAATTTGACCGTTCCTTTTACAGCATTGATGTTATAATGTAATTAAAGTATAATCAGTTAAATAGACTTCAGCACTCAAATGACTTCAGCATTTAGAAGTTCAGGTGTAAAATGAGATGAAAGATCAAATCAGCAGCAGCAGGAAAACTGCTAAATATTTTTCTAATTTCCATATTTTAAAATTGTAATTTAATGCAGTGTTTCTTGTCTGGTCTGAGAACTTGAGCTGGCTTATTTAAAATTAAAAATTCTAGTGCATATACACCATTGGATGAAATGACAATCGGTCAAATAATTTAAAAATGCCATGTATTCATATGTTTATATTCATTTTAAGACAACACAATACCTAATTTTATATAATTTAACGTAATTCAAATTATTCAAACCCTATTTTTTAATGACTACAAGGAAAACATTTGTTATACTGACCAACTGTACACTTAAAAAAATATTTTTTTGCTTGATCAAACTACTTATAACTAAGTAGTTATAAGTAATTCAACTAAAATAAGCTGAATCAACACAATTCTTGAGATTTCACTGAGACAACTTAATTAATGCTCGACCCAAATAAATTTGTTTAAAGTGTTAAGTTATCTTAATCGATTTGTGTTGGGACAACATGAATGAGCTGTGTGGAACTCTGCATTTTTTCAGTGTAAGTTTCTGAAAAAAAAATATTTGTAATCATGTTTTATTGTACAGCATTTATATTTTATTGTACATGCTCCATTGTGTTTTGTCTTTAATGTAGTTTGTCCTGCAAATTGTTTTCTTCTCCCAGTTTTTTTCTTTATTGATATTTTAAATTAAATTTTTTTCACCTTTTATTGGGATAGGATAGTGGAGAACAGCCAGGTGCTTAGGCTAAAGTTTTTTTTTTATTGCGCATTGCATGTGTCTTTTTCTTTGTCCTGCTTTTTGTTGTTTCGTTGTTTTTTTTTTGTTATCCTATGCACTCCCATTCCAGCGTGATTCGTGCTCTGATTGGCTGCTGGTCTCGGAGGCCTATATAAAAAGGAACTTCCGGCAGAGTTCGAGGAGCTCATTTGTGGTGCGACAGTAGCTGGGAGTGGAGCTCCTGGATTTCCCTTACCCCTGTTCACATTGTTCACACGTTTAACTTCTTTTGAGAGTTTGAGCTTGTAGGGGTGGCCTGCCTATTTATTTGATTACTTTTGACTATGTTTATTTTTAGGGAGAAAGGTAAGCTTCCTGTATTTTTCTTTAAATATTTTTAGGTAATTTAGTTCATTTACTTTGCAGATTCGTTTTGTTATTTTGGCCTGTGGCCACCCTGAAGAAAAGCTCATTTAAAATTTTACTTTTTTTATAAAAAACCTATTCCATAACTCTCAATGCAGTGTCCGAGTTTGGTTGTTGACCGAAGGGGATCTTTTGCCTTAAGTTTTTATTTTGTTTGGGAAATCCACAACCCCAACACATTTGTTTTTCTGTTTATTATGCCCATGTTGTTTTCCCCCAGACTTGGGGCGTGAAAGGAAAGCATGGGGAGCAGAGAGAGGGAAGGGACTGGCGTAGGTCCTCAAGCCAGGATTTGAATCCAGGTCGCCGTGAGCACCATGGTGCTATATGTCAGCGCACTTAACCACTAGGCTATTGGGGCCCACTTATTTTATTTAATTTTTTTCATCACCACTGTTGTTACAACATATGACTTCAGACTATGTAATTATTATATTTGACCCTAATTATTGTGTTAAGCTGCCCTGGCATGTTCAGGTCTTGAGGGTGGGGCTTTGGTTAAAACAAAAATAGTAAAAAGAAAACTGTAATGTTTACTGTTGTACTGTATGTAAATTTTCTTTTTCTTTAAAAAACAAAAAGTTTAAAAATGTAATATTGTTAAAAAATACACTGTAAAAAAATGTTGGGTTCCACACAATCGATTTGTCTTAGAACAACATGAGGGAAATAAGTTAACTTATTATTTTTTTTTTACAAATTTAAGTAGATTGGTCATAAAACAATTAAGCTGTCCCTCCAAAAACTCAATAATGTGTTGTTTCAGCTCAATTTAAATAAGTAGTTTAAACAAACAGCAAATGTCTTTTTTTGAGAGTAGGAAGTACAATCTAAATACATGAATCTCACAATAAGTGCACTGTATCAAAGGATTAAACAACAGAGCAGTCAGTGACATTTAACATAAAGGGGAGTTTCATAAAATCCTTTTCACACAATGTTTGCCTGTTTAATTTGTCTCGGCAAATACTTACAGAAATCTCAATCACTTTATCAAAGAGGACATCCTGTGTTTCTTGGAATTCAAACATGAAATTCTTGAGGACCAAAACAAAGAGACAAACAATCAGAGAGAAGCTTAATCTAAGTTTTAGATTCTTAAATTAGAAATCTTTGTAATCGGTTACCTCATTGTAAAATGGACAGTTGGTAGATTTCTGAGTAGCTGTGTGCTTTTTCTCGTCTCCAACAGTCACGTACACTGCTGGGTTGATGTTCACCCCAACCAGTTTCTGAGCTTCAATCACATTTACATTCACCTGAGGGGAAGAAAATAAAGAGTGAAATAAAAGATTCTTTAAATTCCCATCAAACAGAGTCAGCTATAAAAATAACAATTACAAAACTCTTTGTCTATAGTAAGTAGGTTTCCCTCATCAAATTGTTTTACCTGGAAAGACTTCACTTTAGGTGTGATAGCAAGCTCATGTTTTGCTAGAGCCCTGCAACGACTACACACACAAACAGACATAAGTTTTACAGTATTACTTGTGAAACATTTACTAACACTTTAGTTTAAATAACAATTCACACTTTTTACTATTGGCTTATTACTTGTAAAGTACAGTTGAAGTGAGAATTAGTAGCCTCCTGAATCATTAGCCCCCCTTGTATATTTTTCCCCAATTTCTGTTTACAGGAAAGAATATTTTTTTCAACACATTTCTAATCATAATAGTTTAAATAACTCATTTCTAATAACTGATTTACTTTATCTTTGCCATGATGACAGTAAATATTTTACTAGATATTTTTCAAGACACTTCTATACAGCTTAAAGTGACTTTTAAAGGCTTATCTAGGTTAATTAGATTAACTTGGCAGGTTAGGGTAATTAGGCAAGTTATTGTATAAGGATTGTTTGTTCTGAAGACAGTCGAGGGGGAAATCCATTTGAAGGGGCTAATAATTTTGACCATTAAAATGGTTCATAAAAAAATAACAACTTCTTTTATTGTAGCCGAAATAAAACAAATTAGACTTTCTCTAGAATAAAAAAAAAAAATCAGACATACTGTGAAAATTTCCTTGCTCTGTTAAACATCATTTGGGAAATATAAAAAATAAATAAAAATAAAAGGGGGCTAATAATTTTGAATTCAATTGTATAGAATACCTAAACCCAACTACTACATTACTAACTATTAATTAGTAGTTTATTGAGCTAAAAATCTTGGTTAATTGTTTGTTAATAGTGTGAATTATACATTAAAATAAAGTGTGACCGAACATTCTTATTAGGTTTCAAATATAAGAATATAAGGTATATTCGTCTATCTAGATATTAAAATATAATGGGAGATTGAGTTCTGCAATGTGTGATTCATTGTATGTCACTGAAATTCAATAGTATAACGGTGTATGTCATTTAAAGGAATGTTTTACACTGAATTGAAAGGCACCTCAAAATGGGAGTGAATGTCACATTGGCACATTCCATATCTGCAAAGTCATAATCATCATCATAGTCATTATCATCGTCTTCATCTCCGTTCTCGTCCTCGGTTTTCAAAAGTCCGCGACCGATCATCCTGGTTTCACGATCCAGCTGCTGAGGACGCAGACCGTCTGAAGAGCTGTGAATTATTTAAAGAAAATCAATCTGAATGCACTGAATAAAGGATATGATAGTGTATATAAATGGAATGTGCTGGAGATGTCCTGCCTCGGTTCTGTGAAGCCGGTGTTTCTAATGACAAGCTCAGAGCTGCAACAGAATAGAGAAAACACAAAATTACAAATGAATTTTCAGTTAGTTATGAAATGGATGGATAGAAAAAGATAGGAGAAGGGATGAATTGAAGATTATTCATTCATTAATTTTCAATTCGGCTTAGTCCGTTTATTAATCCGGGGTCGCCACAGCAGAAAGAACCGGCAACTTATCCAGCACATATTTTATGCAGCGGATGCCCTTCCAGCTGCAACCCATCTCTGGGAAACATCCATACACACTCATACACTACAGACAATTTAGCCTACCCAATTCACCTGTACCGCATGTCTTCGGACTGTGGGGAAAAGTGGAGCACCCGGAGGAAACCAGGGAGAACGCAGGGAGAACATGCAAACTCCACACAGAAACGCCAACTGGCCCAGTAGAGGCTCGAACCAGCAACCTTCTTGCTGTGAGGTGACAGCACTACTTACTGCTTTACTGCATCGCCTGAATTTAAGATTACTGTGACAATATTAAAGTATTCGTAGCGCTTCACTTTTTCCACATAGTTTTGTTCCAGCCTTACTCCAAATTGGATTAAATTCATCTATTTCCTCAGAAATCTACACACAATACCCCATAATGACAATGTCAAAACAGATTTTTTTTTATTTTTGTAAATGTATTAAAAATAAAAAAACCTGAAAAATCACATGTACATAAGTATTCACAGCCTTTGCTCAATACTTTGTTGATGCAGGTTTTCATTCAGGATGTCTCTGTACATTGCTGCATTTATTTTTCCCTCTATCCTGACTAGTCTTCCATTTCCGGCTGCCGAAAAACATCCCCACAGCATGATGCTGTCACCACCATGCTTCACTGTGGGTATGGTATTAGCACTGTGATGAGCGGTGTCTGGTTTTCTCCAAACGTAACACCTAGCATTCACTAAAAGTAGTTTAATTTTAGTCTCATCAGACCAGAGAATTTTGTTTCTTATGGTCTGAGAGTCCTTCAGATGCCTTTTGGCAAATTCCAGGTGGGGAGTGGCTTCCGTCTGGCCACTCTACCATACAGGCCTGATTGGTGGATTGCTGCACAGACGGTTGTCCTTCTGTAAGGTTCTCCTTTCTCCACAGAAGAACGCTGGAGCTCAGACAGTGTGACCATCGGGTTATTGATCACCTCCTTGACTAAGGCCCTTATCCCCCGATCACACAGCTTAGATGGCCGGTCAGCTCTAAGAAGAGTCCTAGTGGTTCCAAACATCTTCCACTTACGGATGATGGAGGCCACTGTGCTCATTGGAACGTTCAAAGCAGCAGAAATTTTTCTGTAACCTTCCCCATGCCTTGTGCCTCGAGACAATCCTGTCTCTGAGGTCTACTGACAATTCCTTGTCTTCATGTTTGGTTTGTGCTTTGACATGCACTGTCAACCCTGGGACGTTTTATAGACAGGTGTATGCCTTTTCAAATCATGTCCAATAAACTGAATTTACCACAGGTAAACTCCAATTAAGCTGCTGAAACTTCTCAAGAATGATCAGTGGATTTTTTCCTTCTTACAAGGAAAGATTGAAAGAAGGAAAGAAGCAAGCAACAAGGAAGGAAATAGAGGATTAAGAGGTAAAAGTGTAGGTGAGCTGTCAGATAAACAGATGGATGGATGGATGCTAATAAAGAAAATTAGAATAAAGAAAAATGGTAGACATTAAGTAATGAATTAATAGAAATAAAAGGAAGTGGTGAAAGAAAAGAGAAAATGAAATGAATTGACAAACCATGAAAAAAGGTAAGAAGTAATAATACATTAAAAGAAAAAAGAAAAGAAGGATAAATGGAAGGAGCCAAGGAGGGATGAACTATTGGAGGCAAAGTTGATTGATTGATTGATTGATTGATTGATTGATTGATTGATTGATTGATTGGAAAAAGAGATTAGGTGGGTGGAAGAATGGATGGAAAAGAGAGGAAAAAAGGAAAGCATTTGAACAGATGGAAGGAAAGACTTGCCTAAATTGGAAAGTAAAAATGTTAAACGAAGTAAGATGAAAAGAGGGACAAAACAGAGAAATACAGAAAAAAACAATGACCAGATGAATAGATTGAAATGTGTAGTTTGTTGCTAACCCATCGCTGTCCTCTTCTCTGATGAAGTCTTGACTGTCCCAGCCTCCTGCTGCTCCCTGAAGAGGACTGTACTTCACCTCCAGCTCAATGTACATCTGCAGCACAAGAGCAACACGCACTCATACAATATCAGCAGCTGTATTTAAGGAAGTCACTGCAGAGGAATACAGGTAAAACAACATTTTGTAATACAAGTTCTCTAAAAATGTTAGATAAAAATGTAGACGAGGTATTTTTTATCTAATAACAACACTTTGTGATGGTAACAGTAATTTTATTTTTTTTATTCATACATTTTTATGTTTCAATTAAATACATAATATGACTCTTTTATTTTTTTTATCTTACATATTTTATATTGTTAAATTTAATCTTAAATTATTCATTCATTAACTGGCACTCCTGGACCTCCATATGCGTCAGGAGACACTCACATCAGTCAGACTGTGCTGAGCGTCTGTTAGAGGCTCTCGGAGGATCAGCTGACCCACAGAAACCACATGCTGCAGGCTGATCACCAGTTTCCCCAGCAGTCTGAACACACACACATACATACAGCACTCTGATTTAATCTATACATTGAACAACATGTGTTACACGTTATGAGTCTTACAATCTTCTCATTTCCCTTCTGCTGTAAAATCTAGAATGGATATTTTCAGTGTAAGGGCTGATTCATGCTCTGACCTGTTGCTGAACATCTTACTGCAGTTGAATACACTGATGGACAGAACTTCATCCCTCTCCACCTTCCCATAGTGAGGCCATCTGAAATGCTACACAAAAAGAAATTCACTTGTTTGTTCGCTCGTTCACTCGTTCATTCGCTTTTCCATTCCTTCCTTCATTCCTTTATTCATTCATTCATTCAATGAAAGAAGGAACTGTGGCATATTGCTTTTCTGTCAAAACAATCTGAAATATTTTATGTATATAGTATTTATTTGCTTATTAATAATGTATCATATTTGTGATGTAAAGTAATTTACACACACTCATGGCCAATAAAGTATTTGTAATTTATTTTGTTTGTTTCATTAGTAATAAAAAAAAACTTTTGCACCATACAGTTGAAGACAATATAATTAGCCCTCCTGTGAAATTTTTATTCTTTAATTCTTTTTCAAATATTAATAAGTGGTTTTTAACACAAAAATACAAAATACATTTCACAGAATTTCTGAATTATGTATAAATTATCATAGAATTATTTTTTTTGCTTGTCTGGAATAAATAAAATACATATTAAATTGCTAAGGTCAATATTATTAAACGTTTTTTTTTCTCGATTGTCTACAGAACAAGCTTGCCTAATTAACCTAACATTTCTAGTTAACTTACCTAGTTAAGCCTTGAAACCCCACTTTAAGCTGAATACTAGTATCTTGCAACATAACTAGCTACATTTTGTGTCCTGTCATTATGACAAAAACAAAAGAATTTAGCTATTCAAAATGTAGTTATTGACATTATTAATAGTTTTTTTAAGTTTAAAATTTCTATGTTAAACAGCACTTGGGAAATATTTATACCCCTTTTGTATCAATGTATAAAATAATTAATATTTTTATAGCATCTAAAAATTACTACTTATTATAATTATTAGTATTACTATTTTTATGTCAGGATAGTAATCAATTTAAAATGTTGTGTAAGAATATACTATTATAGAAATG
The DNA here is from genome assembly GCF_052040795.2 of Danio rerio. Taxonomy (NCBI): domain Eukaryota; kingdom Metazoa; phylum Chordata; class Actinopteri; order Cypriniformes; family Danionidae; genus Danio; species Danio rerio. The sequence continues at coordinate 28,876,463 of NC_141031.1, read as the reverse complement.
CATTGATTAACAGAGGTGACTGCAAAAATGTATTAAATGTAATGAAATATATTATTAATGGAATATGTTGATGGATAGATGTGATTGTAAAAAAGAACAAAATGAGAAAGGTATGAGAAAATTTCAGTTGATGGCTGTTTGCAGTATCATGCATGTTTTGGATCTGTGTTAAAAAGAGATGATGAATTAACCATATAATATGTAAAAGATGCCAAAAGGATGAAAGAGGACACATGTAAAAAGAAGAGATGAGTAAAAAAATCATAGACGATTGATGTACAGTGCTTGCATATATAAGTACACTCCTCACATAAATCTTAAATTCATATTTTTAATAGGAAGCTATACAATGTTATATTTGTGCATATACATTACATTAGTCAGTACCTAAGCCAAATCTGGAGCTTATCTAACAAAATAACTTACGATAACAGTCCAAAAACGAGTACGCCCAAATTATATGTTATAGAAAAATATTAAATACAAATTTTAAAAAATAGGAAAAATCAAGGGAAGCAAACAATTTGAAAATTTAGTTTAAATTTTGTAGGTTGTAATTTGTTATTTTTGCAATATTTGACTTGAATTTAATTGGATTATCTTTCAAATTCTAAACATTTGTTGACTAAAATATTATTTTAATAAATATATCTGTTTAATAAATTTGTTTTGTTTAAATGCACCAAAATACATCGCCTATATTCACTGAGAAATGCATAAAAATATTTATTTTCAAAATGGGGTGTACTCAATTATGCTGAGCACTTTATTTAGTTAAGTGTATTTTTTTGTTTAAAATAAATCAAATGAAATTATTATTACTATTATTATTATTATTATTATTATTATTATTATAACAGTAAAATTACAAAATACATGTTTTGTTTATATCATTTGTAATGTTGTTACTTTTATTTTAGCAGGAAACCACAAAAGAACAGATTTATATATCATCCTTTCAAAGTTGGGATGATAACTTACACATTAATAGTTTTCAAAACCACGTTATAACTTGTAAGTGAGTCCAACAGCGATCTTTCTTTGTGTATTTAGTGTGGATGATTTACTGCAAACAGAGCCACAGAAAGCACAATTTTAATAAGCTGCTCACGTCAATAGATCACGATCCTGCACAACTGGTTATGTGTTTACGGGATGACATCACAGTTTTTGCGATTTTATATTGACACGATAAAACTCACATACTAAAAAATAGAAAAAAGCACAAACTTCTAAAAAAAGCCTGCTGATGAAGAACATCATTTTATATACACAACAAAACCAGATTTTTACTCGCATTTGATGCTGCTTGAGTTCATTTTTGGCCCTGTATTCATCTGTGTGTTAAGTCTTTCCGTTCTTTATGTTCTATGTATTTCTTCATAAAGGAAAAGCTCCAAAAGACTTCCTCTTCATAAAGCCAGCGCTGATTTATCGTCACTCAGAATGAGCGGCTTTTCTTTCGTGTCCTTCCCATCATTATAATATCTGTTAGCTTAAGTTAAAGGATAACCTCGTGACAGACCACTAGTCAAATATTTTATTTTCATTACTGTATCTGAGCTCATAGTAGTGGTTGTTTACAAGTCTTGAGGAATGTTCAAGATCTGGCACTGGTGACTAGCCTGAAGGTGGGGATAGCATGAAGATCTCCTCACAACATTCACAAACACTGATTTCAGCTTCACTATGTATAGCAATGGGCAACTGCGTTTTTGCTTTCAGCTTTTCTCCCAACATTTTGCAAAGTATTTAGAAAATATAACATTTTATAAAAGGCTGTCGAGACACCTGCTCTGTACTAAATTAATGCTGCACTGAGGAAATATACCATTTATGATTTTAGGGTTGGTCCAAAGAAATTCTTTAGAAATGAACACTTTTTTCGATCAAGGGTACACTCAGATCTCAAATTTGCAATAGAGACATAAATATTGTTACATGTTTAAAAAAATAAATAAATGATGTTCCTTTATATATTCTTTTCACTGCGGATTAAAGTAATGGGTGAAAAATAATCTTATTTAAAACATAAATAATATTTTAAAATATATGAAAACTGTAACAGATATACAGTAGTCAACGTTTGAAGTGAAACATCATCTTTCATCAAAGGTTAAACATCGAACTATTAAACAACACCCGTTCACGTCTCGTTGATCCACTTCAAATATTGACTATGTATGTTTATGTATATTTTCAACACATTTATAAACATAATAGTTGTAATAACTCATTTCTAATAACTGATTTATTTTATCTTTGCCATGATGACTGTAAATAATATTTGATTAGATATTTTTCAAGATACTTCTATACAGCTTAAAGTGACATTTAAAGGCTTAACTGGGTTAATTAGGCTAACTAGGCAGGATAGGGTAATTATTATTAAGCTATTGTATACCCATGGTTTGTTCTGTAGACAAACGAAAAAAATATATAGCTTAAAGGGGATAATAATTTTGACCTTAAAATGGTTTTAAATTTTTTTTTTTTACTTTCTCCAGAAGAAAAAATATCATCAGACATACTGTGAAAATGTCCTTGGTCTGTTAAACATAATTTGGGAAAGATTTTAAAAAGTTTTTTAAAAAATCAAAAGGAGTTTAATAATTCTGATTTCAACTGTATATATATATACACAGTTAAAAGTCAAAATGATTCACCCTCCTGTACATTTGCTGGCAGCTAGCTCTCTGAACCTCTCACATGGTCACCCACTGAAGCTAAGCAGGGCTGTGCGCGGTCAGTAACTGGATGGGGGCCACATGGGAAAGCTAGGTTGCTGCGTGAAGTGGTTTTAGTGAGGCTAGCAGGGGGCGCCCAACCTGTGGTCTGTATGGGTCCTAATGCCCCAGAATAGTAAAGGGAACTCTATACTGCTCAGTAAGCGCTACCTTTCGGATTAAACGTTAAACTGACGTCTGGACTCTCTGTGGTTGTTTCTGTGTGGAGTTTGCATGTTCTCCCTGTGTTCGCGTGGGTTTTCTCCGGGTGCTCCGATTTCCCCTACAGTCCAAAGACATGCTGTACGGGTGAATTGGGTAAGCTAAATTGTCTGTAGTGTATGAGTGTTTGTGGATGTTTTCCAGAGATGGGTTGCGGCTGGAAGGGCATCCGCTGCGTAAAAACTTGCTGGATAAGTTGGTGGTTCATTCTGATGTGGCGACCCCAGATTAATAATGGAACTAAGCCAACAAGAAAATTAATGAACGAATAAGTGAATGAATGAAAAATATTTATTAAAATATGATGTACTGTCCTCTTGGCAGAGATACAAGAAATCAGTTATTAAAACTATTATGTTTAAATGTGTTGAAAAAATATTTCCATTAAACAGAAATTGGGTGAAAAAAATATGCAGGGGGCTAATAATTCTGGCTTTAACTGTATATAAATAATCTTTTTTTTTTTTTTTGATCGTGTAGTTCAGGATCAATGTTATCAATGTTATATGTAAAGTTATTGAAATGTTCATTTTCTTTTTTTTTAATTGAACAAGTTTAAATTTGTTTGAAAGTCATTTTAATGTGAGCTAAAATGACTTGTAGAGTTTTTTTGTAGCCATTCCGTAGTGATAATTACATACATTTGCAAACAGTCCGTGGTGAAATGAACTACAGTACAACACACTATAGTACAAGTTACCTCATTGAAGATGGCTATATTCTCACACTGAAGAATCTTGGTTTTGTGAGTAAAACCTGTAAACACAGTAAAACAACAACAACAACAAACATATTTAGCAGTTAATATGGCATTCAAGAAAGTGAATTCCTACATATATATTTCATATTGTTTCTTATATAACAAAACTAAAATTTATAGAAATTAAAAATGTTACTATACTATAAAATAAAAAGAAATGTATAATAATATTCAATTAAATTTGTAGTATATGTATAAATATAGTATATATATATATATATATATATATATATATATATATATATATATATATATATATATATATATATGTATGTATGTATGTATATATATATATATATATATATATATATATATATATATGTATGTATGTATGTATGTATGTATGTATGTATGTATGTATGTATATATATATATATATATATATATATATATATATATATATATGTATGTATGTATGTATGTATGTATGTATGTATGTATGTATATATATATATGTATGTATGTATGTATGTATGTATATATATATATATATATATATATATATATATATATATATATATATATATATATATATATATATATATATATATATATATATACTAAAAAATTTAAACAATGTATTTTTTTGTTTCTCTTCACTTTTCCTGTTTATTAAATGTTTATTTAATATGTCCCCCCAACATCTTATATTATTTTGTTGGATCATAGATCCAGATTTGGCTTTGGTACTGACTAATCTAATGTGTATGCACTAATATATTCATGTAAAGTATCCTATAGAAAATAAAAATAAATAAAGAGAGATCTGTGAGCGGTGTACTCCTTTATCCTGAGCACTGTATTGGTCACACTTTACAAAAAGTTCCCATTAGTTCTATTTACTAATGTAAACAATACTTGTACAGTATTTATTAATCATAGTTAAACATTTACTAATGCATTATTAAAATCCAATTTGCTAGTTAACATCAATGCACTGAGTTAACATGAACTAACAATGAATGACTTCCTTTATTAAATAATGTTAATAAAGATTAATTAAATATAGTAATTGCATCATTCATTCTTTAGTACATTCAGTAAGTAATATAACCCTATTGCAAAGTGGTACATATTCATATAAACATGAAACATAATTATTCTGACCAGTGTACTTTTCACAAATATAAATGAACATAGGATCATAATATTTTTTTATATATATTTGAAGTACTTAATGTAAGACAAAGAAAAGTGGCAAAATTTTAAAAAAATATAAATTAAAATTTACAATTATTGTCGCTGCACTGTGATCCTGGGATAGTCCACCCAAAAATCTAAATTCGGTCATCATTTACTTACCATTTTAAACCTTACCGAGTTTCTTTCTTCTAGAGCTGGAAACCTGTTACCGTTGGCTTCCATAGTATTTGCTTTTCCCACTATGGAAGTTAATGGCGGTTACAGGTTTTCAGCTTTTTCTTATATCGTATTTTGTGTTAAACAGAAGAAAAATCCACTTTAAGGTGAGCAAATTTACATTTTAGGGGAACTATCATTTTAAATGGAGTCTTTAACATATAATTAAACGATTTTTATCTAATTTAAATATAGGCTTTAAGACAATATTTATTAGTAAGTGAACTATTGTTACACTGAACATTTTAGTGAATGGCTAATAGTAAATTACCCACAGATTAAAAAGATAACCATAATTTGTTAGTTTTTGTTTGGATTCATGTAACCCATTTCTGACTTTGACCCACGGTTATTATTTATATATCACATGCTTATTACTTACCTCTAAAAGACAATTCCACTTTCCTGTCATATTTCCCGGGTAGATTGAATATCTTCTTTAACAGCACAGTGATGGACATGTTTGAGAGATGCGGTGTTTCTGTGTCTTGTAATCCTCCTGAGCAGGTGTTTTATCTTTGGATGAATCTGGTTCTCATTGTTAAAAGTTGCAAATACGATGCTCAGTGCTCACCTCTTACATGAAATAACTGACAGAACGACAAACCTCAACGTTAACCTGCTTTCAAATATCCAAACCACACGAGGCCTTCCAATACACTGTTAAAGCACACGATCCTTCATCTCGAGGAACTGTGCAGGAATCTCATCTGAAGGAAACTCCCCAGACGACATATTTACCTATGATAATTTAAAAGTTAGCAAATGAATTGTCAGTCAAGCAATGGCGTAATTTGAGAATATGGTGAACCGGCTCGCCTCAGATTAGCATTTTAAGGGTTAGTTCACCACAAAATGAAAATTCTGCCATCGTTCACTCGCTCTCATAACTTGTGAGCTCCAAACACAAATAATATTTACCACAAATATTGTGAATACACTCATTATACAAAAAGTTTAAAACAGAATCCGTATTTTTAAGTTATGGTTAAGGTCCGTAATGAAAGGGTTGGTTCTTTTTATTTAAAAAAAAAAAAGTCGACCTTTGGTTTTTGTTATTTGCTTCATTCTTTATTAAATTGAGGTTCAAATACTGCATTATTGTGACATTTTAAAAACTAATCTTGTCAGATATAACAACACTTTGATGCAACAAAAATATTTCCTGCAATTTTGTGAAAATGCTTACCATACTATTTTATCAAAGTGCTAATTTACAAATGTGCATTTAAACTAGTTTTATAAAAATTGCTATGATTAGAAATTCAAATTTAACACTTTGAACAAAAAAAATCTGAAATATTTTTAAAATACAAATTTATTATACGTTATTTAAAAAACTAAATAAAATTAGAAACCTGTTTATACTTAAAAAAAAAAAAAAAAAAAAACTGTAACCTGAAGGCAAATTACTAACTGGTCAGGGCTGCGTTTCCCAAAAGCATCGTAAGCCTAAGAAGTTCGTAGAAATGATCGTACGACTGATCTTAATATTACGGTCTGTTTCCCAAAAGCATCGTAACTTAAGTAGCACTTGAAAATCTTAGTGGATCTACGAGTGCTCTGGAGTAATCGTAAAGCCTTAAGTGCATCGTAAGGAGACAGAGTTATGAGGGCACCTGCTGGACAACCGGCAAATTGCACCTACAATTTACTTCTCTTCAAAGTCATTATTCATTTTATTTGTACGTATATCTCTATTCATTTATATTTTCTACACATTACACAATTCAATATACAAATAATAATGAATAAAGAAAAAAATAAAAATTACATAATAAATGTTAGAATGAAAAAAAAATTACACTGTTGTATATGGACATTTCGAGGGTAGTAGGCTACATATGTTGTATTTAACAGAAAATATTTAATGTGATTTAAAGATGACACAAATAAAGGAGGAACTCAAAAAAATGTGTCAATGACTTGCTGGCGTGCCCCAAACCCAGCCATGTATTGAACATGTCTTGGCTGATCATCATGAATTGATAAATAATTCTACTTAATTAAGGTTTCATATAAATATCGAAAATGATGCTGATGTCATTTCCGGCAAGGACTGTTAGAATTAGTTTTATGCGAGATTGGAGCAAGACAGTGTTTTTACAGTACGACATTTCCAGTTAATTTATGTTTTTAAACTGGCTCAAAAATATTTTTTTTTATGTTATTCGAGTTGAATATACATTCACACAAGTAGAAGAAGAATTATATGGATTGCTATAACATGTGCAACAATAACGAGCCATTCTATAGCGTGACATTTCAGCACTTAACAAACGGATAGCGACTCCTAAGTTGCACTTAAAGCTGGGCTACGTGCAATTGTGTTAAGTGCATTTTTGGGAAACGCACGTGAAACAATAACGAACGTTCGCAAAATGACTCGTAGAAAACGCTCTTAAGTGCTAAGATCAATCGTTATCGGGAAACGCAGCCCAGCTCATTTCCTTCAGAATCTGTCCATTTGAACATAAAAAAAATAAATGCACCCCTGCTGCTAAATGAACCCCCTCATAGAGACTTTTTTTTAAATCAAGGGCATAATTGATTTAAATGTGAAAAGATTATTATTTTGATGGATAAAGGACAAAAAGTGAAATACATTTTAAAACGCTCTATAGATTAACCAATAAATGTAAAATATTAATAATGACTGTGTAGCTTAAATTTGGGCTTTTTGGTTGATTTTAAACAGACATGGAAGACATAAAATTGTTGTTGCCATTTTTTACTAAACCACACATTAAACAATTTACTTCATCTCATCTTCATTGTATTTAAAGTCATTCTATCTATTTATTTATCTTCAGTAAGGGAAGAGTTCCATTCATGATACTCACCTCAGTCCCCACTCTCATTAGATATATAGTTTTTTTTTTTCTTTTAAATCAATTTCTGTAAATAGATGCACATTTCAGAGAGGGTGCATTTTACGTCAGGGGTGCGCACCCCAGCACAACAGTCTGAAAGGCTTCTTCTATCGTTTTTTTTTTTCACTATATATGATGACGTACTGTCAAAAATGGGACAAATGAGTTCATATAGGTGCCAAATTCTGGACTTTGTCAGTGGGTGGTGGGTCTTTCGAACCACATGAACCCCCCTGGCTCTGGGCCTGTAGTTCTATTGTACGTCAAATTAAATTAATCTGTCATGCCAGGCAAGAATGAACTTCATTAGTTTTCGCGCATCAAACAAACTTACTGGAGCTTATGTGACAAAGACGCAAATATTGGTTACTCAATGTTTATATGTGAATACAAGTTTAAATAAAATCGGTTTGACATATAAAGTAATAGTGCCTCTTCTCAAGACTTGGATTAAACCACTTCAGATGGAATTCTTTCTTTCTTTAGGAGCATTTTAAGTTTTTTGGAGAAAACACAGAAGAACAGAATTTTAAATTTAACCAAACATTAATTTCTCAACCAAACACAAATTCAGTTCTTATAAGGGCAAGTAAATAATGACACAACAAGTTTCCTTTCTAGGTTGAACAAAAACTTTGACCACCTAAAGAGCCAGCGGGTATTGGGTACATTGATTTAACTAATTAATACAAGTGGGTATTGGATACACTGATTTAACCAATAACAAATAAAACTATTGTATGTGGGCAAATCACATGAAAAACCACACATTCAGTGTAAAAAAGCACACAAACAAGAATGTAATGTGTGTTAATAAGGCAATGTCTTTATTTCTTTTTAGACAGTTATAAAAAGCAGTGTAATAGCTACAACGGCTTCTGAAGAACTGAACATGTTGCAGTGTAAACATTAGATTTCATCATTAGGAAAAACCAATGGCTGCTCATAACAGGATTAAGAACCCATTCCCTTTAAATCACTACATTAAAAAAAGAAGCTTTAATCAGGCTAATGGTCCCATAAGGCTTTACATGGCAAGTGCGAGCATACATACATACATATGCAGATTGAGTTTGCTGTGCGATTAAGGTGCAAAGATTTGTGTTAGAGGAATCAAATGAACAACATAATTTCTGGCTCTCAAAACAAATCTTTAAAAGATTCTTCTTGGCACAAAGGAAACTGTAAAACTTCTAGATCCTCAACATAACAACAGCTGTTTAGAAAAACATATCTGATAAGGCATTTCTATGATCAACATAATGCTTTGTAAAAGTAAAATAGCATTTTAAATTCTATTTAATTCAGCCATTGTTCATACTTTATATATTAAGTATTATATGAATGTTATATATCCTGGTCAAAACGACAATCATATTGGCAATATAATTCTACTAAAAGATTCTGAAAGCTCTAATTTGCTAGTGAAAGGCATGCAGTGATTTCTTTGGTATGTCTCTAGCTACTAATCATCTCTATAAGGGCAGCATGATTATTTATTTTAGCGCAGATGGTAAATGAGTATCATTCACTTTGCTTTGACAACTATTATACAGCAGAAAGTGCGGAGAATTACATAAACCAGCATTCCTGATTGAGATTTTGCATATGTGTGTGCCAAAAGCAAGGCAAGGCCAACAAAGTGATTTCAAATATTGGCTAAAGAAAATCAAGGCATCTGTGTGCGTAAACTATAGCATCACATATGTATATAATATATGCAACTTCACAGAAAAATAGCTCTGTAAAAAAAGAAACTCTTTTCCAGTTGGAATAGAATAATAAGGAATAATGTTCATTCTGGAAGATTAAAGAAATATATATGAAAATAAAATGATTGCATAATATATAAAAAAAGGGAAATTAAGATAAGTGGTCTTTCTACAAGTTCTTCCATGGAGCTGTGGTTCCCTCTAGTGGTGATCCATACTTACTCAAACTTCTATGCATTATAGATGCATATGATTCACTCTTCAGAGCAAGCCTGTGTCTATTTTGTCGGTGCAGGTGGGTTGACAGGAGGCAGATTTCTCATTTTGAAGTATGTCACCAGCTGAGATGGCACTTCGGCAAGAACGCTCTGAGCAAGTGCTTCTTTAGGAGCCTAAAAGAGAAATTGAGATGCAAAAAGAGGAAAGGTGTAAGTACTGACAGCAATGAAAACTAAAGAAAACATGCCTAAATTAGGCTTATTTGAAGGCTTTCTGCAGGTTTCACAAGTCAAATGAAGGACTTAAGACATTTGTAAGGCCATTATAAAGTACACTTCAGACTTAAGCAGGGTCAAATGCTAAGTTTTTTTTCTAATGGTCAGTGCAAATGATTTTCTTACACTATTAACATTTAGCCATTTCTAACACAACATATAAAGCAATGTGTCAAAACTCTTGTTATTTACATATACTTTTTTTCAGTATAACCTTAGTTTAAAAAAAAGACTAGTTTTAAAAACTAATAATAACTAGAGTTTAGCTTGTGTTGTTGACACCGACTTTGTTTACATGGAGCTCAGTAATCAAATTATTTGTCTTTTTCTGCATAAGACAGTAATATGATTAAGGTGTTTTCATGACCTGCTTTTAGTACGTTCCTTTCAGGATCCCATTTTACAAGTTATAGCATATAACTGGATTAATGTCATTGTGCCACTGCGCTATCCACATTTCTTTTCTTTTCATGTAATTTCAGGAAATTCTATTTTTAATTCATCGACTTTAACTGCAGTTTGGCACTTTCACTTTCATTCAGGAACATCTCATGCTTGTCCCCTGTGACAAACGAGATATTGAATGTCAATATAAATTGCTGGAAGAGTGTATTTTTAATATAGGTGGGCATATATACATTTTTAAAATCTAGATTAAGCTCAGAATTAATCTAGTTTGATCTGAATTAAAATGGCTCATTTAAATTCAGCCGAAGGCATTCTAAATATTTAATTTAACTCGCCTTTATTCCTATAGCGCTTTTACAATGTAGATTGTGTCAAAGCAGCTTCACATAAAAGATCATAGTAAATGAAACAGTGTTGAATGTGTGCTACCCAAATAATAAGTCTTTAAGAATATTTTTTTATCGCGCGATAAGAGTCTAGCAGTAAGGCAGCACGTTAATGCCGATAACGGCCCACCACTAATTTTTATTAAATTTAATATGGTACGGGAAAAAACCCTCTGCATTTCACGGAGTGTGTATTTGTCTGTGTTTATTTATTGACTCAATAGGTGCAGAGAATAGTGTCAAACAGCCGTGTGTGTGTGAAATATCCTGTCACAAAATGTGGCGAACAGTTTGATTAAGGTGTTTATATGTCTGTACTGCACTGCTACTAAAATTGGCATACTCCACGTCTTAATTCGATTTCCGTTTAGTTCGATTATGACCTTAATCGGAGATAATCAATCAAAATAAACAAATATTTAAAAAATAAATTAATTAATTAAAAAATTTTAAAAAAATAAAAATCGCTGTTTACATGCTAGACTCTTAATCAGAGTATTGTCTTAATCGTATTAATATCCGAGAATTGGGGTCCACATAAACATACTCACTGTGCTTTAAAACCAAATCAACTTTTCATGCCTATCTAAATTTAAAGGATGTGGACTTCAAATCAAATTGATGAAGTAAAAGCAACACCAACATTTCTGATCATACAAGTGGATATACATTGCTATTTGTTTAGTGTCTGACAAACTGTAAACAGCAGACCAACCATTTAGCATCAGTAGCATACAATCTTCTGGCCATTAGAATTTGTACTGTGTATGTCTGCCTTTAAGATTTTTTAAAAATTATATAACTGGGAGCTTTAAACAGTAACTGCCTGGCTGACCTTTTGTCAATAGGTTAGCAATAAAATAACAAAAACTCAATTTGTTTACAGGAGTGTCAAAAACACAATTTAACTAATTTGATTAAAAAAAAAAGTTACATTTAAAGAGTTAAAACCTTACATTTTGTTTCATTTAAAATAATAATAAAAAAAAGGGGTTCATACATTGGCAAACTGCTTGAAGGGCACAAACTGCACGATATCTCTGACCGCTGACTCTCCGGTTATAGATTTAAGCACTCCATTGTCCCCATCCAAAAACTCCATGGCCTTAAAGTCTGCCTCACCCACACCCACAATAATGATGGACATGGGCAGTTTGGAGCTGTTTACGATGGATTGTCTGGTCTGGTCGAGATCAGTAATCTCTCCGTCAGTGATGATTAACAGCACAAAGTATTGCTAATTACGAATAAGAGAGGGGGGAAAAAAAGAAACATTAGATACACAGTGCTGATGCTAAATACACCACTGCAGGCCACAGAATCAAAAAAAAAAAGCCAATCAAACCACATCCTGTTACAAATGTCAGTACACAACATAAAAAAGATGCTTCTTTAAGTAACTCACTGCTGCATTTGGTTGTTGAGCGGCTCCTGATGCAATTCGGGCCACATGATTTATAATGGGGGAGAAGTTGGTGGGTCCATAGAGACGAAGTTGAGGCAAAACTGAGCGATAGGCATTTACAATGCCCTCCACTCCTGCATGGTATGAAACATCAGCACGTCAGAGATACATTAGCGAATGTCTTTAAATTAAGATTTCTGCATTCTAATTCTAACTCTCACCTTGGCAATATGGGCTGTTAGGGTTGAAGTTCAATGGGAACTCATGTGATACCTAAAAAATTGTAAGATTAAATTAAGACCAGTGTTGGGTGAGTTGGGTGAGTTAGCAACTGAAAAACATAATTATAAAAGCAACTAATTTCCAAGGAAAGTAACTAATGCTAAAGATCTAAATATAGACTGATACACCAAATGCCGTTCAGTCTATCAGTATACCAATAACCATATCAACATATACTGTACTGAAATTTCGTTTGAATGCATGCTCGATTTTACTTCCACTTTCAAATTGCACAATTGATGCCCCGTGTATAATGTGAAACAGAAATTAAACCAGACTGGTTAAACCTTTGAAAGAGCAAAGATCATAATACAGCATTCAAATTTGGGTTTGTGCGACTCTACTGGGATAAATGTTTATAGTTCCACTAAACTGTCACTAGAGAAGATCACAAGTATTCTGACACTTCAATGAATTACATCGATGAACTCATTAAGGCAGTAGAAGGTGACAAGTGCCTGCTTAATCATGATATCATTTATAAAATGCCAACTCAACTATTATCAAAACAAGTCTTTAGCAAATGTCTCATTCATTCAAAAAAATTTCCCCATTAAACTCCAAATAATAAAAATACATAGAGGGAAGCTGTCAGAACCTCAAGCATATTGCTTGTTTAGAATTGGTTTAAACTTCTAGTACTACTGTTTTTTGTTGTTGTCATTTCTTCCATAAAGGGTTACATAATCACAATACATGTATATATACTAACTCGCCATTTGTTGAGAATCATGCAGCAAAACTAACATATAAGGTCTAACCTGGAAGTTCGGAGGCACTTGGGCACCAAATCCAAAGGCTGGGAAAAGCTTATCACTACAAAACAAGACAGAAAGCAAATACATCATTTAACTAAATAATAGCAGATCAAATTATTCCAATATGGTGCTACCAAAAAATCTCATGCTGAATGTATTTAAACATACAGAAAACAAATAATGTCAAATATAATATAATGTGAAATAATGGCTTTACATCCTAATGTCAATGTGATAATTTTACTAATCGCTGCTTAACATTAATGTGGTTATTGACAAGTTATAACTTATAACCAATGAAATTTAATGGAGATAAAAACCTTTAACATTATAAATGTCTTTACTTTCACTTTTTATCAATTTAATACATCATAGTGGGGCTGGAGGGGTATAAATTGGTTTAAAAAAATTTATTTCAAAGCACAACGCTGAATAAACATTGACTGGATGTTGCCTTTTAGTTTTTTAGTTGGTGGACTTTCTATAATCAAAGTCTTTCTTTTACCTATCATAGTCTTGGACCACCTGGCCAACAGACCAGATGGCAGACAGATACTGGTTAACACCATTAGGGTTGAGATAGTGCAGAGAGTCAGGTGAGCGGGGGTCTCCATTTGAGCCAGTGAAGTCAATACCCACCTAAAAATCAAACAATATTCACAGCTGCTTTACAGCTTAATCTATACAACCCCATATTTACAAACAAGATGTAAATGTTCTGCCTCAGGTCCATTAATAACATTATTTAATATGAAGAAAAACCACCTGCTATCAGTTACTGATCTTACCGTGAAGTTAATTTGGCAACCTCCCATCACATAATCCAGAAATGAATACTGCGTCTCAAGCTGAAAGACAGTGTGGGGATTTATTATGATTACTGTAAAACTATTCTGCAATCAAATGTTTTTTAACATTACAGAAAGGTTGTTCAAACCTTGCAATCTTTAATCTTGATGACTCCTGAGTTCTTATAACTCTTTTTCTTCTTTTGCTTCTCTGGGTGTATGCAGTCAAACTCAACCTACAAAAAATTAGAACTTCTCATTCACTCTACAGCAAAATTCAGAGAAATAATAGAAGTAAACAGAATGGAAATGTAGCCATGGCTTCTGCAGGTATTATGATGATCATTTAAGCTTTTGTTTTGAAAGTCATGAAAATTGGGTGTCAATGTGTCTGTTTGTTTCTAAATGAACATTTAAAGGGAGCACACACCAAAAGTTGAACATAAATAATTGCACTCATCTCCATTACATTATACTTTTTTTTTTTTTTCAAAAAAAAAAAAGGTTTGCTCCAAAAACAAAATAAAGAAAATATTTTTTTATTGCACCTTCTGACAACACTATAAGAAAGTAATATCCTCCCTCAGTATTTTCCAATGCAAACATTTTTTATTTCCAGATGCATTTACTTGGGATGCAAAATTACATAACATCAATATGAAATATAAAAATTATTTTAATACATTAAAAAAGATAACTTTATCATTAAAACAAGGATATGTCAAAAGGCTGAGTATAATCTTCATCCAACATATCAAAAAGAAAATCTGTATACTTGTTAACAAGCATTTGTTCTGTTAAGCATAAATAAACTTAATGTTGTTATAACTACTTAATTTTTTTAAATTTGATTTAAGAATTAGATTTTTTTTTTTTTACAATGTTTACTTAAGTAAACATTTTAATTTAAGCTTATTTTGCCCTGTAAAATAAAAATATTGAGTGAAATGCTACATGAATGTTTTGTCTTTAAGAATTTAAGACATTCTTTTTTTATTTAAATACTTTTTAGGCTTTAAACTGTGGTTGACCTATATAATATCAGCAGAAACCA
This sequence comes from Danio rerio, assembly GCF_052040795.2. NCBI lineage: Eukaryota > Metazoa > Chordata > Actinopteri > Cypriniformes > Danionidae > Danio > Danio rerio. The sequence continues at coordinate 28,861,236 of NC_141031.1, read as the reverse complement.
ATTTTATGTGATGAAAAGGAAACTTTCTACTGTTAAAACAAGGACCGAAAGCAAGCTTGGATCAGTGAAGGTGTCTCACCGGTGAGCCATGAACTGCTTTCTGCAGATCTGACACATTAGTTTGAAACACACCAATCAGATCATGAGAGCCATCGCTATCATAATCAAAACACTCAACCTAAAACAAAAAGCGACGGACAGACAGACAAACAGAAAGAGAAAGAGAGCCATTTAGAGGAGACTAACAAACATGCATCCTGCTCACCGCATTGTCTTTAGCCTCCATTAGCTTAGCGGTGGTGCAGGTGAACTCTCCTATCATGTCTGAACTCGTGTCTTCATCCTTATCGTAACAAGTTACCTAGCAATTAGACAAAGCTTTAGTCTAAAAACTAGAAAAACTGAAACTGATAGTGCCTTTGTCCTCTCAAAACATGGTACTTTATGGTTTTATTTTAATAGTAAGCATTTTTATCTGACCTTTTGTATACACTACTGTTCAAAAGTTTGGGTCAATATTTAATTTAAGAAATAGTAATTATATTCTCCAAATGACCACTAAAAACTGATTGTTACTTTAGATTTTAACATCTGTACATGAACAAATAATAAATAAATAATAACAATATTAATAATAATAATAATAATAATAATAAATGTTTTTCCGAAATATTATATTTAAAGTGGTCATAAACTGACCTTTTCAATTACTTTATACTGTTTTCTGAAGTCCACGAATGATGTTTGAATGGTTTGTACATCTTAAAACAACAAAAGATGTTTTGTACATCCAAAAACATCAAAATCAATGATTAAGCTTATTTTCTACTCTGGTTTTGATGCTGGTTCATCAGACGATCAGATTTTATGGAAAGGCTGCATTGAAGGAAACACTGACTGCTATGATTGGATAACAGTTCACATAGTAAACTAAAGCAAATTATTTGGGGGGAAAAAAACACACCAAACTTATTATTATCCCTGAAAAACGTGTAAAAAAAAAAAAGTGTTCAGTAGTATTAATAAAATAAATGCACTCTTATCACACCTTTTGCGTCGAGAGGCGCCTTTTTAAAAATGATTTACTAACAGCCGCGAGCATTGTGGGCACGCTGCTTATGCACCCTGCGCGAATGCAGTTGCAGTTAAAAACTCTGAGCGGAAAAAGTGCATTACGTCAGCCGCATTTTTTTCATTTCCCAATCAAATGAAAACAGAGTTGGGGTTTCCGTTGAGTGCCTGCAGTGTTTGTGTTGTTAAGACAACTACAGAGATTTTAAAGATGGAGGAGAGACTTGTGGTTGCCGTTTTGAGTTATCCAGTGTTGTATGACTCACAAATCTTGAATTTCACAATATTATTAATTTTTCTAATTAAATTAATGACAACAGCAACACTCGCGCACATTACGCAGCTGATTCAGTAGTTGGCTAGCGACATAGAGCAAACCGTGCTTTTGTCATAAATGTATATAAATACATAAAGTGGTCAGCATTCATAAGTACAGCCATCACAAATCAATCTTTAAAATTCATATTTTTAATAGGAAGCTATATAATATTATATTTGTGCATATACCTTAAATTAGTCAGTACTGAAGCCAAATTTGGAACTTATCTAACAAAATAACTTATGATAACAGAAAAAAAAACTATTACACCCAAATGTATGTTATAGAAGATATTAAATACAATTTTTAAAAAAAGGGGGAAAACTTTTTTGAAAGAGAATTTTGCAGGTTGTAATTTTTTTAGTAATATTTTGCTTGAATTTAACTGTATTATCTATCTTTCAATTTCTAAATATCTTTAGTGACTAAAATATCTGTTTATTAAATCTGTTTTGTTTAAATGCACCAAAATACATTGCCTATATTCAATGTGAAATGGATAAAATTATTAATTTTCACAATGAAGTGTACTCAATTATGCTGAGCACGGTAAATGTATTTCTTTTTTATCTTACCCAACATGTAAAAGTAAAAATTATCAAAAAATAAAAAATGTGAATAAGAATAGCAATGTTAGATATAGACTGCAAATACTGAACACTCCTAATCTTACTAATCAACAAACTTTTGATCAGTAGCATACACATGTAATACTATAATTAATAGAAATAAGAGCATAAATAACTGCTAAAAAAAAAATTATGTTTGACGTGATTCTTTTAATAACGCTTTTTTCAAATTCCACATTATATTTGAGCGTCAGATGCAACAACTGCCTTTTTATCCTAAAGATAAATGTGCAAAGCAAAATAAATGTGTAGTGAAATTATATATAATACTGACAAGATTCCCTGACCAATGCACATGTAAGTGGGCATAATAACACCATGTATTTACCTTGATTGGTTTGTTCAGATCACCATTGCAGAATGTGTGCAAGGAGACAGTAAACTTTTTCCAAGATGGGTTTAAATTATTCTTGATGACCTACAGTGAGTGGTTGGTAAAAGAAAGTCAGCAAAATCTGCATGTGCAAACCAACATTAGTTTTCTAAGTGAATAAAAGTGACCAAAAACCTCTGTCCTGTGAACTAGCTGCCATTTCCCATCCTCATCTTGCTTGAAAAACTCCAAGAATGGATCAGACTTTCCAAACAAATCCTAAAAAAAAAAAAAAAAAAAAAAAAAGATGGAAGAGATTGATGCCAAATCCAATAACTGTCTTTAACGTCAATTATTACAACGATTTTTGTGCAATAACAAATTAACTAAACTGCAATGGCTTCTTAAAAGATGCAACAAAAAGGCTGACTTTGTTTACCTTTTTATCCAGGTTTTTGGCCTCTATCTCCATCACAATAGCCCTGTTATCCTTCACCTCCTCAGCTGTAATCTATACATTACACGTAAGAAATAAAAAATAAAATGACACAACGTTGCTAGATTATACATAGAAAACCTTTTAACTGGCAGAGCTGCATTAGAATACAAATTGCCACTATAACTCAAAAGTAAATAGCTACAGGATAATATAAAGGAATTAACAACTTTCCATAAATTCAGATATGCAAATGTTATTGTGAGTTGTTAAAAACTGTTCTGTATGCAAATAAATAATTTTTTGTGAAGCCATTAAACTCTCCTAAGATACTGTAGATGCAAATTCTTTCAAATAGTGACGCCAGAAAATTGTTCACCAGGAACGTTGCAAGACTTCTATCAGTGTTGCCATGTTGAAAACAGCAAAGTTAGCACATAAACCAAACCTGAAGTGGCATACATTTCAAAAATGTGTATATAGATGAAAGGTTTAATGCGGCATACCTTCTTTACACTAAAGCAGACACCGGCCCGCTTTAAGGCCGCCTTACACCAGCTGCATAAAGACGACCCAAGTCTGTTTAAGAACACTTACTGTTATTGTGCCTTTCCCAGCTGGCTTTGCTGCCTTGAGTTGAAGTGGTCTGGTAAGCTTCCTACTTGACACGATCTATTGTGACAATTGGTGTGTGAACGAAACCATCAGGTCATTGCAGTGTATTGAGATTGAAATATACTATTCATGGTAAACAATTTCTAACAAAAGCTTTGCTCCTCACAATACATACCTGTCCAAGGGTGCCTTCAAAGCCTCCCAGAAAGTCATCATCACCGAGGTCCACAGACTTGTTGTCAATGTCATAGACACCAAACTTTAGCTTCTGCACCTTTTCAAAGTAGTAGTCAATGTGAAGTTTTGTGGAGAACTGAGGATCCTGGCAATTCTTCACTCTCTCTGTGCGTGCTACCTGCAATAATAACATATTATTTACAAGTCATATAAATAAATGTATATTAGATATGCACCAGTATTAAAGTAAATAATCAGCATTTACAATGCTAATGTGAATGTTTTCTGTTGATGCGTTTTCGGTTTACGAAGGAGGTAAGGTTACTTAAATCACTGAAATGAAAGATACTTTTTTTAAATTAGGATTTCTTTTAAAATTGTGAAATTAATTACAAAATATCAAACTGTCCTGTTTGATTTTGCTGCTTTTGAACAATTAAATACAATATTTAAAACTATTTAAGGTAATAATAATTATGAATTACCCGTCACTTTAGAACATTATTCTACAATACACTTTCATACCTTTATCTGAATAAAGTTGCATAAATGTAAAATAATACAATTTACCTTAATTGCTTTTTACACATTTTAATATGTACAGTATAGAATTTTACTCTATTACATAAATACTTTTATTATGCTGAAACTCTTACTCACATTTTTGACAATTTTCCAATTTCTAATAATTTCTTCAACATTCACTTTTAAAAGAATTAATGTGCGGTTACTATTTTAAAAGTATAGTAAAAATTCTACCATCCTTTACTTATCCTATACTTCGCTCAAACCTGTTTGACTTTAATATTTTGAACAAGATATTTTGAAGAAAGCTTAAAACCTGTAACCATAGACTTCCACAGTTTGTTTTTCCTACCCTGAATAGCAATGAATACAGGTTTTCAGCTTTCTTCAGAATATCTTCATTTGTGTTCAAGACAAGAAAGAAACTCAAAGGTTTGGAACCACTTCCAGTGAGCAAATATTCATTTTTGGATTAACTATCCCCTGCATTTATTATATAGTTAATGCAGATTGGTTGGTTAAGTAAAATATTATGCATAACTGTAATTACCATATTAGGTACATGGAAGGTAAAAAAGGACATATAGTGGTTATATTTTGTTGTATGGCTTTAGCAAACTGAAAATATTTTCCCCCCATATGAACGGTGGCTTTTGAGAGAGTCAGTTATTATACTGCACTTCCAGGTTTAAAGCCCATACCTCTGTCCATTTGTCATCCCCGACGCTCTGCAGCAGAACACAGAGAGGATCAGATTTGGATCCAACATCTTTATCCAGGAGATTATTGCAAGAGATGGAGAGCTCGACTTTGGACACACACTGAGCGGCCATCTGAAAAAAAACCACAACAGATAAAAACATGTATTAAGATTTGGCCTCGAGCTGAAACCGCTTTAATGAACGTGAGGAAGTTCAATAAGCTCCGTTCCGTTGTAAAGTGAAACAAAAGTTCAACAACATTCGACTCATACATACCACATTATACATTGCTAGCGGTTCCACGAATTAGGATTTGAAACTATTGCAAAATAAGCATACAAAGTGCTGCTAAATGTCATATTTGAGGGCCTAAAATGTAAAAAAGAAAACTTTCTTGAAGGCACGCCTTTAATGTGCCATTACTTACTAGATTAAAGTACATCTACATAAGAATGGTCAACTTTCAGCAAACCGCACACAAAAAACACACAACCCGCTTAGTACAAGCTGACAAATGCGTCCGTGAATCTAAAAATATCATACCCTTTATTAACTGTCGAACTGTTGAAACTGCTCGTATATACCGTGCACCAAAACTGCCTAATACTAGCGTCTCCACCCTGTCTGACACGTTCATGTAATATAAAATGAGAAAGGCGGTCCCATTGGGTTCCGTTCCAGACGTGCATTGCTATTGGTGGACGAGGAAGCTAAACTACGCTGCAATTGGTTAAACTCCTGTCAATCACCGCACCAGCCGGCAGCAGAGCACAGACTCTCACAGCCTGAAACCAGCGAGGACTGACTCATCACTGAACACTATGAACAGCCTTTAGTTTTGATAAACGCCTTAAACTACAAGACACTTAAAAAACTCACAAGTAAACAAAACCACAAAATAACACCGTCTATGTATAACAGCATCGCAGCGTAATAAATCTAACGCTTTCCCTCACACACCACGTTTTAACACAAGTAAACAAAACCACAAAATATCAGTTTATAAACAACATGAAAACTCGACAACAATTTAACTCTTACACACGGTTTCCACAGCAAATATCGTTACAATAATACAAATCATCTCTTAAAGGAAAAATTGTGGACATTACATACAAAAACGAACCCTCTGGTTGGAAAAAAAAGATAAAGGTTTGGAACTATCAATAAAAAAAACAAAACAAAACAAGGAATTACCAGTAAAGATAATTTCGGTTTCCATTAAATCACATCACAGCAACTCCCACTGTATCCATTAAGGTTACAAATTCTGAGTTTCTTTTTCACAGGGTAGTACCTAGCCTTAACTGGTTTAAATGAACCAGTTGTGGCAATTGGTTTAACACACACAGAGAGAGAGAGAGAGAGAGAGAGAGAGAGAGAGAGAGAGAGAGAGAGAGAGAGAGAGAGAATTTTTGTGTGACAGTTGTCTCCATGGCAACACACATCCCCCAACCAAAGAGCATCATCATTCTAAGCTCTTTGCCCCAACTGAGCCAAATCATTTTCCAAAAATGCTCAAACACTGCATATGTTGCTATAGAGGCCAGATAAGCCCATATCTGCTGCAAATTAATATAGTCTCTTCCTTCTTAATATTGCTAAACAATATAAACAAGAAGTCTTTGCTTAAAAATAAACAATTCAGCCTGTTCAAGATGTAGGGGGCTTTTTTCTGATTTGGTCTCACAGACTCATATTATACTCGAGTTAAAGTTACCAGCATTTTGAGAGTAAGCAAAATAAAAATATTAACCGTATCTTCTGAAAAAAGTTAAGCTGCCACAAGCTCTATTGTTCAAGCATAGCTTTTTTTTTTGTTAACAATTCATATTTATGTTTTATAGCGTAACAAACAAACATTAGGTTACATTAACTACAAATAACCAACTATTACAATTAGGGTTGCACGGTTTACCAGTACTATGGTAGTATCATGATGTTATGGCTCTAAAATACTGACGGTGCTACTGTAGTTTGTAAACGGTAGTATCGTCATTAACGGTTTGTATAAAATAAATAATGTGAGTGGAAAAGTCCCTAAAACGCTCACATGTTTGTGCAACAATAGACCATTTTATTTAAATAGTCTGTAGAGCAAAACTGTGTAGAATTTTCACTTTTAATGGTAGCCTATTGCACGTTTTTTGAGGTTTCAGTTCGAAGGCACATCTGAACCAGTTTATTCCTGTTCCTGTCAATGGAAGCATTAAAACTATTTTGAACACTTTATATAGCCTAATAATGTTGAAAAATACTTTTAGTAATGAATTTCGTTGGTACAATTTATATCTTTATTTTAATGTATTTTTTGTGGATTAGTTATCTACAAAAGGTGAAGTGATGTGCAAATACTTTTTTCAATAATTAAGGAATTACAAATTCAATTTAAGTGAGCCTATTATACCACAAAATATAGTACTTTTGACAGTATTCTTTATTTAAAAGAGTTATGAATTACAGTATCACAATACTAATTGGTATCACAAAACTTTAGCTGGTATAGTATCGTAACGTAAATTAATCGTATCTCGACAACCCTAATTACAATGATATAACTAGTAATGCTAAAGTGAATTATTGGCATAACATTTGAACATATTGGAGGGATTGTATGTTCTTAATGTGTTAAGCCGGTCACTAGCTTTGTTGTTTTAGCATTGTTTATATAACAATCCCTTTTTGGATTTAAAGTGAATCCTTGGCATAAACATAAAGAGAAAATTGTATGGTCGTAATATATGAAGTATATTAACGGAGTAAAGCAGTATAATTATATTTACTACAGCTTAGAAGTTTCCTGCTAAAAGAAAAAAAAAAGGTCTTAGAGGGGTTTGGCTATTTCCAGCCTGGTCTTAGCTGGTCTGGCTGGAAAATGACCAGCTAAAACTAGCTTGATCAGCCTGGTTAAAGCTGTACTAGCTGGTTTGACTGGTTTCCCAGCCTTGCTAGGCTGGAAATGGCCAAAACCCCTCTAAAACCAGGATGGTATAAGCTGGGGGGTTTTGAGCAGGGTTGTGCTTTTTATACTTAACCTCCTTAGTTTTTTCCACAAGTATAGAAATGCAGTAGAAAGTAAAAAGTTTAGCTATTTTTTAAAACTATGGTTAGTGTGGTTGCTATAATCAATCAATCTGATGATTTACACATGTACATAAGATAAGACTTGCAATTTGTAAAACTGTACTGTGTTTGGTAATAAAACATTTACATTTGTATCCAAATTCATGACCCTGCTACTCTCTAATATGGTTTTCTAACAGACAACAATTGTAACAATGTTGCATCTTAAGCAGTCAGTGAAAAATCTAATACGCTTTTAATAGCACAAAACTAGACTAATTATCGAATCGACAGGAGTGAATGACTACACATGTTAAGTCAGTCTAATCTGTGCATTTGATGACTAGTTTAGTTTTGGGTGGTTCTAAAACAACTATTAAACTCACTGAAAGACCAAATTTAGCCTTGTTTTAATCAAAATGTCAATGTTTAGACGCCAAAAAATGTAAAAATGCTTTGTGGGCAAAGTTATCAACGCTGGTTGCTATATTTAAAAAGAACACCAATTTTACAACTATACTAGAAATAAACTTAGAAAAAAAACTTAGATTTTTTTTTTGATATTTTCTCTTTTTAAACCTCTACTCTTTTATCATTACATGGTGCACTTAGATTAATGTCAAATTAAAAGTTGCTTTGTTCTAGGTCAATATGGCTAGGATCTATACTCCCAATTCGGCGTTATAATCAAGGTACTGTAATGTTATACAATGTACAAAATACAGTTCCAAGCCATATTAACATCTAATTTTTAACACACAATTTAAATACAAAAGTCAAGCTTTAAATAAAAAAAAAAATTTTTTTTTTTGAGTGAAATGCTAATGCTTTAATGCAGAGATGCCCAAAATAGGGCCCATTTGGCCCACCATCTAATTTAAAAGGGGAAGGGAATGATGGATGTGGCGAAAGCTTTTGACAGAGATTGTTATTTTGATTTGAACGTAACCCTTTGCTGAGCTTACAAAAAAAAAAGGCAACTGAAAATAAAAGTTTCTATCAAACGTTGTAAATTAATCAGACTTTTAAAATGGAAAAAATGTCACTTGACAAAAAGCAACACAGAAGACATTGGCGAGCAAATCAAGGAAAAGGCGGGCGCAGGTCGACAAGTGTTTTCAGCATTGAACTCCATTGTGGAAGAAATAAGATTGTTTTTACTGTCATAATAACTTTGTTATAAAATGTTAAATATTATACTGCATTAGTTAATTTGACTCAAATCAACATTTTCATGTTATTGTTAAATATTAGCAAGAAAATTAGGAAATAACCCATAGCAAAGTTTATGTTATACAATGCAACATTTTCCGTTTCGGCCAACATCCCTCAATCAACTTTGGTTTTTGGCCTTTTGTAAGAAAAAGTTTGGGCAGCCCTGATATAATTAATGTAACTGAATGGATTAAGAAATAAATCTCAACTAGTTAACTCCAGTTACTTGTAAAATTAATTATTTAAAAAAAAGCGTTATTTTAAGCATCATTCCCAAGTACATGCTGGACTTTAGGGCAGTTCACATCTGTATTGTATAATGTTTTACTATAGGACTCACTGCTAATGTTAAATGCCCCTATACCATTACTAAAACAAATCTAATGAGGGTTAGTACTGTTGTATAGAGCTGCAGATTGAGATATTATGATCAAATATGGTAAAATTCTAGTTAACTAGTCGTTTAAGAAAACTGAACTACAGCATTGCAAGCTTTAAATCCACACACTTCTACCTGTCAGGAGAGCAAGCTTGCTGTCCAATAACAATAATTTACAAACTTGGGAAAATATATCAATCTTTGTTTATTCATAAACAATCCAATTCACACTTTCCCATTCTCCATTGCCAAATAAGCTCATGTGCGTGTCTGCAATAACACATACATCTTAGATGCAACAAAAACTGCACAATTGGTAGACTTGAATGTGTTTAGGACAGTGTGCTGTAAGGTTTGGATTTAAGGTAATGCTGGAAATAATGTTCAGTTTCTTGAAACACACAGAACTTTTAGCTTTATAGACGCGAAGGTGAAATGTTGACTGCATGACTCTTTAAAGTGCCAGTAACTTTGACCTACATTTTATAAAACACCAATGACTACACTTTTAACTACACATTCTTAATTTTCCATTTAAAATATGAAATAAGTCACCTACATCTCGAATGGCTTTTTGACTTTTTTCTTTTCAATTTAATCATTACAACAAAACATTGTTAAAACTTTTATTTACACAAGCATATTTCAATTGCATACCTCCACAAAATCTCTCCAATTTTTCCTCCACACAATGCATTCTTTTCAAATCAACAAAAAGCCAACCCTAATAAATCTGAAATGAATTCAAATTCTCACAGGTAGTTTATAACAGTACTAAAATCCATTATTTGAACTTACCTGAACATTAACACGTTAATCAGGAAGCAAGGCTCAGCATCAAAAAAGGCACAAAGCAAAATATACAGTCCACAAAGCACAAGAACCACTCGAGACGTTCAGAACAAAAAGTACAAAAGCTCAACCCAAAAAAAAAAAAAAAGTGAATAAACAACCGTGAACTTATGGGCTTCTGAAAAGACCCATTGCAAGCAGATTCAAAGCATCAAAACCAGCGTTTGAGAGCAATCCCACTTGACCTGCTTTGATAAAAATGCACAGAGAATGTGGAGATCTCTTTGAAAACAAGGAGAGAAACTGTAAGCATTTGCTTCTTGGAAAATCTTCTTAAAAGCTTTTATGCAAGATCTTATTTGCCATCATAAACCACAGCCAAAACAAGAGACATTCCACAAGCAATTTTCCTCTTTAACATTTTTATCGTAAGAAATTGCCTTTATAAAGCCACCTGTGGCATTTTCATGTCTTTTTGATCCATTCACAATTAAAAAGGGTTCTGGGTAATGCTTTAGGCATGACGTACAATAAATCTAGCTTGTTTTTAATTACAATACAAGCTAAATTAATTTATTTCTGCTCACATTATGTATTTTTCCACCACAACCCCAATTTACCTGCATGATTTTTACCTCAAATGCTGATAGCAGAAAATCTGAAACAATTAAAAATAGTGCCTGCTCCAAATATTTAATATAACACATTGTCGTAAAAGGTTGATGATCCTATATTGTGACAACAGTCTAAAGCAACAAGAGACACATCTTTAGAGGAAAAAAAATCAATTATACATATGCAGTTCAATATGAGAAACAAGAAAGTCAAAGCAAAACATTTTATTGTTAATATCTGAACTGAAGGAAAAAGAAGGACAGGACAGAATACAATACCTTAATGGTCATCATTTCAGGAATGGCATTTTATTGACAAAATAGTTCAGCTGGAAAGTATTTACAAGAGAAAAGCGCTGGAAAGTCAAAAAACAAAACAAAAAGTATAACAACTGATCCATTTTAGACATTTTAAAACAAGCCAAACCTCCAAAAAAAAATGAAGTGAAAGCTATCAAACACCACAGCAACATGTTATGAAGACAGCTAAGCAAAGAGAGTAAAATGCTTTCATATACATTATATTACAATGCTGCAATTGCTTCACATCTCCGCCTAGCATTTACAATGAATTCATGGTTTGACATCAGGCTTTTAGCACAATCCAACATGACAGCAACAAAAAATGATAAAGACATGACAGTTGCCTTTTATTGACATAGAAAAAAAAACTTTGCAGCAGAGCAAACATTGAAATTGAAGTGTGAGCATGTATTCAACAATGCATGGCAGCACTTTTTTCTTTACCTCAGAAGAAAACTCGGCATGGAGCATATACATATGTGTAAACCTTGAGCACAAATGCAAAACAATAATTCTGGGATGTAAGCAACTAATCCTCTGCGCAGCTATTAAACTCTACTAAACATACATACCACTATAAAGATGCCCCTTATTCAGATCTGCATATGCAAACAAACACATTATTGGCCTAAAGTCTTAAACAATGCTGTTTGAAGTTTTAAAATAAACAGTCTTTTCTCAGTTATGTCATGCTTCATGTAACGACAGTCTTGGATAAATAATGTGGCCATTGAAAAAGAATCTAATACTTGTCAGCTTCTTCTTCTGTACATAAAAACAACAAGATTAGTCAGTTTTTCAAAAAAACTGTGTCAAAAGAAAAGACACATTGCGATGACAAAGTTCTTGTTTTTATCCCAAAGTGATCTTAACTTTTCTTGCCCCAATAGGCCTATCATTCAAGTCCATAACAGCAGCCATAGCTTCATCATGGGAATCAAAAGCAACCATTGCTTCCCCAGTGGGCAAACCTTTATCACTGAATTGCAAGCATACAGAACCAGGCAAAACTTGATAGCCATAGAAGAAATCGATGATCTCATCCACAGTCACAGTAAATGGCATGTTTTGAATTTTGACAATTGTAGGCCGTGAATTACCTGGACCACCAGGGGATGGTCCTCTAAGATTGTCAGAAGGTGGCCTCTGACCTTGATTCCCAGCGCGATTTTGAGTGACAGCTTTACGAGAAGACCCATTATCAAATGGTGGCATCACCCTTAAAGGCTCTGGTGCGCCAACAAAACCAGGTGGTGCCGTATTGACACTGGGTCTGAAACCAGGGTGCTCTAGAATAGGACCAGGCAGAGGTCCTCCAACCATAGGTGGTGGAACACTAAGCGAGACGTCAGCCAAAGCTGTGCCAAGGGGGGGCAAAGGTGGCGGACATGTCAGACCATTGCCTGGAGCAACAAACGGGTTGACAAAAGGAGGACCATTTCCAAGAGTCCCTACAGCATTTCTTAGAAAACTGAACTCATCGCCTGTCATTGTTGGAAAAGCGTGAGGTGCCTGGGGAACTTGGGCTTGGGGTTGAACATGAGCATGTGCATGGACATGTGAATGGAGATGAGCATGGGCATTTTGTTGGGATTTCTGTCCTCTTTTTGCTTGCGGAGGTGGATTTCTTTCAACTTCTTTCATCTGGTCAAAAGTAACCAAATGAACAAAGGCATCCCTGCCATTCAATTTCTGCCTATGCAGCCTCTCGGCTTTAAGTGCATCCTCATCTGACTTAAACTGCACAATAGCTTGGCCAAGACCATTACCATTAGAGTCAACTAGCACCTTAAGACTTTCTTCAAACAACTCTATGCCATCAAGAAACAGTCGAACATCTTTTTTTGTCACGTTATAGGGAATATTGGTTATGTGAGCACAACTCTTGGCACTCTTTCCCCCTCCAGAACTACTCTTTTGATCACCCTGAGAGCCCTGCATTCGTTTGCGAATGGCATCAATCTTTTCATACATGTTTTTCTTTGTGATTGGATGCACTTGTATGAAACGACTACCCATGTACTGCATATGGCATCCAAGAGCAGCTTTATAGTCCATTTCATTTCTAAACTCTACAAATCCCTCACCAGTTGCCCTGCCATTGGGTCCATATGCAATGTAAATGCTATCTTCAACAATGTCAAGATTTTTGAAAAACTCAAAGATCTGCTTATTTTCTGCTTCATATGGGAGTCCTTTCAAATATACACAATAGTCTAGTTTGTGAGGAGATCGGGATCTAGCTCGCTCACCACTAGAGGGTGTTGGCGAATTAGCGCTTCTGCGACGATGTCTGTTGTGTTCACTGTCTCCACCTGCTTTAGAATGTCCAACACTCTCTCTCCACTGTCGCTCTGTAGCTGGAGAAACCTCAATATATCTTTGGCCAATCATTCCTGCGTTTCTTTTTAGGGCTTCAAAAGACTCATGTGGCGAGTAGAACTTAACTAATGCCCTGCCACTGTTTCTACCCAAGTTGTCTTTGAGCAAACGAATAGACTCGATTCCAAGTCCATGGAAAAAATCTCTAATCTCATGTTCAAGGACTGAAAAGGGAAGGCCATGCAGATGAACGTAAAAGTCATCTGGGTTTGTAATGGCTGATTTCATGTGAGGTTGGAGGTTCAGGGGGTTTAGAGGGTTTAACGGATTCAGGAACATTGGATTGGAATTTCCGAGAGACAGTGGACCAGAGGCAGCTAAACCACCAGGGACGGGGCCAACAGGTGGAGGAATGCCTGGGTTGAATGGTGGAAGCGCAGACAGGTGAGGCATGTGTGCAATGGGAGGGACTTGAGGCACTGATGTTAGTGGATTAACAGTTGGTACTGGTGGCAATGCAGATACTGGTGGTGGTACTGGTATAGGGGGCATTGGTGGTAGTGTTGGCATGGCGGGCAACGGAGGTATTGGGGGAGGTACAGAATTCAAGGATGACATTGCTGTTGTCATTGTGGATCCCAAACTAAGGCTTGGGCTGGTGAAATTATTAAAGTTTGGGGGCATGCTGCCCATGGTTGTGGTTGAAAAGGTAGGGACAGTCTTGTTGCTAACAGGCTCATGTGTTGACACTGCTGTTGTGGAAGTAGTAGAAGTTGTGTTACTAAACCCTTGTGCTGTGGTAGGCAAGTTGCCCCTTCCACTTCCACCAGTGCTAACAGGTGGCCCAGGCCTACTGCCATTTCCTGCGGCAACATCTGCGCTACCAGTTTCAAAGCGCCTACGACTCAGCTCAATCATATTTTGCATTTCAGTTTTGCTACTCAGCAACAGAGACACCTTGGAACCTTTGATTGACCCCCCTGTGCGCATCATTCCAAGCCTTGCATCTTCATCTGTGGCGAACACGATAAAAGCCTCACCGTGTTCACCCCCTACAATATGCACACCACCATCCGGGATGGTCAATCCAGAGAAGAAATGGCGTATATCCATAGTCCCAGCCACAATGGGGAGACCCTGCAAACGGATGACCACAGCCATGCTGAGGTGCAACAACACACACCTGTAGATGAAAGAAGGCAACGACTGTCAGGCTATGGTAAAAGTAAAAAGATAACACAGAACCAGAATTCAAACCACAAAAAAAATCAATAAATAAACAGCAAGACTAAATTATCTAAATAAATAAAATTAAAAAATCACGTCAACAGCAAAATATATAGAGCTTGATTTTTTTAAAACACAGCAAAGCCCATTTGAAACAAAGATTCTGAGCTCAACACACCATTTAGTGGTTTTACCGTTGTAGCCAAAGCATACAAGCATTTCACTTTATAGCATGCAACAACAATTTAGTACACAACAGAATCTAAAAACATGGACTCAACTGAACAAAACACTTAAAACATTTTTTTTAAACATTCAAATCACTAAATAAAACATTGTTAAACACGACAAATGCCTGTGGTTTAAAGGAGAACTAAAGTCAAAAATTTCAAATATACCAAATTAACAATCACCACTAACAACATTAATATAGGGGTCTTTTGTATTAAGCAAATATCATGTAGCCAGGTGTTTTTCACAAGGATCCATATCACTCCAGCTTAGAACTGCACGATTAATCTTTAAAAAAAGACAGCTATCTCAATTTGACACCCCACATTATCTTAATCCAGCATTAATACAAATCAGAAAATTACAGGAGACAAGCATAAAGGGGGTCACACGTCTTTACATACATTTGCTATACGTTGCCAAGCATGCAGACAGACATGTGACGAAATGGCGTTGAAGGAGTCAGCTTACTGTATTGATAAGGTATAATTCACAAAAACATAAATTCTGTCTATGTACTGTGGCATAATGATGTATTTGGGTTTATTAACATCCAGCTTGTTGTACGGAGCGATCATTTAGCTTCGTAAAAGCTCAGTCAAAGGATGTGCATTGTGATTAGTAATTGATTTGAATGCATGTTTTTCCAACTGACATAAGTGGTATTACACAGAAAAAGAAAGCGCTAAGAATATGGTCTTATTTTATTAACATTTTGCTTAAGAGCATGATGCACATGGTTAAATATTTCTTTGAAAATTGTAAAAATGAAAATCTATAAAGGACAATTATATATTTTCAAAGAAAAAAAATCTAATTTTATCCAGAATCATGCAGCTCTACTCCAGAATATTTAGTTATATTATATAACCATGTCCACTACATTGAGATTTTTTCCTAATGAGCTTATAAACCAAATCTGTTTTCAAAAAAAAAAGTGGAGCAGTGCTTTGGGCGCCCGACCAAACTAATGGTGCAGAAAACTCTACACATTCTCTGTCTTAAATCACAAGATTCTCACACCTTTTGGCCAATGAATTTCCATTGTTTTTTTTTGTCATGCGTAATTGATGCATAAGCATTTTTAAAAACAAAAGGCAATTTATAACTTGAGTTCCAAACTTGAATTCATAATGAGGCAAGCACCAACAGAAATTATAAATTTTTTCAGACTCATAAAAACCACTTAGCTTTTTTAAAATTGCAATAACCTGAAAGAAAATTTAGCAACAAATTTCCTATTGTCCCACAAAGCATTAATATAAATATTATGACAAAAAAAATATATATTTTAAACCAATCGCAACTATTAAATACTACAATACTATATTACTCTAGACAACAATAAAAATGTCTACACTCTAAAGTCAATTCTTTCTCTTAATGTTTTATTATTTTTTAGACCATTAAGAACGGTAATTCTACACCAAATATTTAACGGACAGATCCCTCAAATGCTTACCTGTATTAAACGTGCTGCTTCGTTACAAGATGCACAGGACACCCAAGCCAATCCTGACGGCAATCATTTAAAATCAATTCTTGACTGTAATAAAAAGAATAAACGGAGGGAAATATATGTAAACAGCATTAGAACAAGTGTACCCATAAGAGTCTCCAAGAAAACCATTCAGTGCCAGCCATTTCCAGCCCATTTAGTATAACATACTGTGAATCAGCAAAAAAATTTATTAATCCACCACTTGTGCATAGACGATGGCCAGCTGCTTCGCAAAAGCCATACACATTAAAAATTAAAACGCATGCATGTCATGTTTCATGACTCCCAGCAAACATCCACATTAAACAGCATCACACGTTAAACACATTTTTGAACATTTCCCATTTCAAATGTGAAAAAGAATATAACATGTCAAAGCATATTAAGCTACAAAAACAGGTTGAGACTTTCCATGTAGTGAAGTAAAAGTTGTGAATGTGTAAAAATGAACTTAGACAACACCTTTAAATGCATCTAGCTTGAGCTCGTTTCAACCTAACTTGTGCATTATTAATCTGAACTTTAAACATTGCAAAAACCAAAAAAGCCTGTTTGACTATAAATTACAGCAAATGTTAAGAAATCTTTCTACTCTACCATACTAGACATGTTAAATTAACCTTCAACTCACTCACATTCAGCTTATTCCACTCATTATAAGGGGTCACCAAAGCCAGCAGAATGAGCCACCAACGATATCCACAACAATTGAAAAAGTTACACATTCAAAAAGAAAACAAATGTGTCCATTCAATAAAAGTAGACATGGGCAAATAAATACACACCTTTTTTATTATAAACTATAAAAATAAAGACTTTTAATTTTAATCAAGGATCAAATTAAGAATATTATCTAAATTAGAATCTGAGCTTGTGAATAAGAGTCCAACCGCCACATCTGAATCAATGCCCCACAACTGAAAGACTACTGTTCCCTCCATGCAATCAAACTTTAAAATCAAAATAATCCGTTTATGGTTCAGTTTTTTGCAATTTTGGATATGCAACAATAACAAGTTTTAACTGAAACAAAGGGGCACAAATTACACTATTTTATTTTTGAGGTGAACTGCTTAATAAAAATGCATTGAAGTACTTTCTACCAGAAACCTCAAAAACTTACAGCACTTAGTGTCCAAAAATCACAGAGTTCAGAAATGCAAGACCATCAATGCCTCAGAAATTCTGCCAGACCTTACACACCAAGTAAAAGCAGGTCACAACCAAAGGCCAATAATCATGTAATCAAACCTAAATACATTTAGGCCAACCTACTAAAACCCAAATCCTCACAATAAGACTTCAGGGATGATGCCTGTTAATTTGTTTAAAAATATTACAGACACAATTATTCATTTCTATAGGAGCAACGCTTTTAACAAGATTTAAATATAAAAAATAAAAAGAACTCCCCAATATCAGAAAAAATGTGTTAATTTTTTGCTGATGCAAAAATATGACTAGAAATTTTAAATAACGTTTAAGATGAAACAAGCCATCAAAATACAACGTTTGCAGCGTACTTATACAAGGAACCACTGAAACAACAAAGTATAGCAGAAAACAACAAAAATGGGCAAGCATAACCAGGTGTTCAAGAAAAGCTTCTAAACACAGCACTCTGATTTTTTTATATTATTTAGTTAAAGAGAGTTAACAATAACATCCATGGCATGGCGTCATAAGCCATTCAAACCTCAAAACCAGCGAGACGACAAAATGGCGCCGTCTGTATCTGCCACCGTAAATGGACCGATGCCGTCTTCAGCAGAAACAAAGCTCGGAAATACTTTCTCATTACTTGATCAAACACAGCACTTCTCAGAAACCAAAAAAATACAACAATTGCACGTAAAAGCACAAATGCCTGGCTATCTGCGTTTTGCCCATTTAAACAAAACTATGTAGTCTGCTTATGGCTCACAATCACCCTGCCCTCCGTGACATTTAGAAAGCCACTGCATTTTAGCAAATGTCGAGAGTGTTGTGTGTAAAAATACGTTTGTGTGAACTGGTGTACTTTGCATATTCTTACCGAAATAATTTGTCTTAAATTATCTTTTTTAAATAATAAAGACGAGGCGCTCCTGTTGTGTTCTTCCAACTCTTGATCTTCTGCGTCTGGTCGTGCTCAATCTGTTCAGTTTCGACGCTGGAACTACGCATGCGCTGCTGTGGGCCAATCTGTAAACGCACTACAGTGACGCAAAGCGGAGTAGGCAGGTCTAGATAGATGGATGGATTTATTTATTTATTTATTTATTTAATTTTTTATTTATTTTTATGTTCTGCATCACTGGCTAAGTTTTCATGACTGTTACATACGTCATCATATAATCCTGTATGCTTGTGAGTTAATAAAAAAGATAGATAGATAGATAGATAGATAGATAGATAGATAGATAGATAGATAGATAGATAGATAGATAGATAGATAGATAGACAGATAGACAGATAGATAGATAGATAGATAGATAGATAGATAGATAGATAGATAGATAGATAGATAGATGTACATTTTCTCAGACAAGCTAATATAGTGAAGTAAACTCTTAATATATATATATATATATATATATATATATATATATATATATATATATATATATATATATATATATATATATATATATATATATACACACACACACACTGATATATAAACTTTATATATATATATATATATCTATATATATATTTACTTTCCGAGACTTTTAATTTGACAGCTAGTAAAGGAAGTACTCCTTTATAGTTTACTTCCTGTTCTGTACTCATGTGGAAAGTCCACGCGGGTGGTTTTTGGTCTGTTTTCACCCTGTTGTATCTTGCTTGATGAGCGATATTCTATTAGGGAACTATTGTAATAATCAGGTAATTAGATTAAACAGTACTTTTATAACTCTTCGGCAAAATGGTCCGAGCAAGAAGGTACGTAATGTTTACTTACTTTTAAATGTTTTCTTTTCTGCACGTTAAGTCAATGATATAACTTCGATCTCTCGGGGCGTTAAACATATAAAAACACGATTTAAGACCGTCTAATATGTATACATAGACAAATTGTATAGTCGCACATGGATAATGATACAGGAATGCAGGAGTATTTCAAATTCTGACACTTGCACATTATGTCAGCACAAACGTCTATAGCAATTCAGATCTGTATAATTTAACCATTACATTGTACTAATTTAGTTAATACTTTATCCATTTCAAAGGGCAGTAAAGAAGCCTAGAACAAAAAAGCAACAAGAATACGACAGTGATGATCCTGAAGCGTATAAAAATGAAGCCATTCCTGATAAGGTACATTTTTGGATTAAACTTTGCTTGCATTATTAATGTGCGCCTTATAATTGTAACTTTGTCGTATTTTCCCTTTCAGAAATCTTCATCTTATGTGGAAGATAAAGTAGATGAATTCCACAATGAAAAAATATCAGTGAGTTTTATATATTACATGTTATTTTGTAATTGTATTTGCCAAATTATATATATTTAACCATTAACTTTGATCTGTAGAAACTCTTAGCTCGAGGAGTTCCAGAAATCAGTGATGAAGAGGATGAAGATAAAGCGGTAAGCAAGGGAATAGTTAGTTAATCATGTATAATAAGACTTTTTTATTACTAACTTGAGTCTCATGCTTGCTTTTGATGATGTTTTCTAGGTGGAGGTCATGCCCTTGACACTTTCTGAGTCAGATGAAGATGATGATGAAGAAAAAGAAGAGGAAGATGATGATGAGGAAGATGGGACAGACATGGAGAGCGATCTAGAAGGAAAGAAAGATGATGGTAATGTGCTTTAAAATGAAATATCCTCAATATAACTGAGTTTTGAATACATCACAGTGATATTAAATACATATTTATGACAGTATTTTAGAAAATAGTTTTTTATTTCATTTATTCAAATATTTGAGTCTCTGACACTTTTATTCTTACAGATCTCCCGAATGACTTGGCTTGGGGAAACAAAAAGAAGATTTTCTATGATACTGATTATGCCACAAAAAGTAAGACATTTTATATATTAGCTAATATATATTGCTGAAATATTATAGATGCATATATATAGAATTATCAACACATTCTAGCATGTTTACATTATATTTTGCAGAGGGCAAATCTCTTGAAGAAATTGAGGCAGAAGACAAAGAAGAGGAAGACGAGGCCACAAAAATTCAAAAGAGATTAGCAGCTAAACTGAGCGAAGAAGATTATGATTTAAATCTGCTTGAGGTACTATATTTTATTTATTTAATAAAGGCACTGGTAGAGGCCATATGTTTCCATCATTCTGCTTAGTATTTGTAATTTTCCTGTGGTTTATTAGGAGTTTGTTGTGGACGCTGAAGTGGAGAAGGAGGTGAAGAAAGAGGAAAGGATTGTGAAAGATTTAAAGACCTTGTCACAAAAGGAAAAACTCAAACTTCTGAAGAAAGAATCACCAGAGTTGTTGGAACTTATTCAGGATTTTAAAGCGAAGGTAGAGGCTTGCACCAATGACATTTGTTACCAAGGTCTTTCTCTTAATTCTGTTAATGCTATGCTAAATTAGAGTATTTACTGTATATTCAGCTTACAGAATTGAGGGATGAAGTTCAGCCACTTGTGAAGATGGTCAAGAATGGACAGATTCCTCCTGGAAAGGCAAGTTAAATCTGCTAAATTTTATCTAAATTGTTGATTTATAAAAATATATAATTAGGTTTTTTTATGTAATTGGACTTTACGGTTTTAAAAAGATAATAACCAAGTTATTTTTGTTTCCATTTCATTTACCAGGGTGCCAATTACATCATTACAAAACAACAACTTTATCTCAAGTAAGCCTTATTTACTTTTTAAAAACGATTAATTTTATTTACAAAAATTGTATCATTGCAGATCAAACGTCTTTGGTCAGTAGAACTTTATGATTGTAAATTCTATATTTATTTAGCAATAATGCATGAAATGAGTACTGAATAAATGAATAACTCTTTAATCTGTAAAAAAAAAATAAGGCAGCACAGCTGTTTTCAATATTCAAAATATTATTAAATATTAATTGATGAGTAAATCTTATTTTTTTAGAATGACTGCTGAAGAATATGACAGAGCAGTGTTTCTCAGCCACGTTCCTGGATGACAACCAGCACTGCATGTGTTGTCAATGTCACCTTAGTCTCTTACACCCATTACAGGTCTTTCAGTTTGTGATAATCAACTGATGATTTATATCAGGTGTGTTTGGTTAAGAAGACATGGAACATTTGCAGAGCTGGTGGTCCTTCAGGAACGTGGTTGAGACAGTGCAAATAAGCATAGAGTAAGAGTGCTGAAACTTCAGGTTTGCTATCATAGAATTAAATTACATTTTATAATAATTTAAATTTAAATTATAATAAGACACAGTATTTTTGTATTTTTAATCAAATAAATGCAGCTTGGCTGATTCTAGAAAATTGTACAGACTGAAAACATTTGAACTTTAGTGCGGTTCTCTTTTTCACTATGAATATTCTTTTCTTTCCAGCTACTGCACAAACATTAGTTTCTATTTGGTTTTGAAAGCTAAGCGAATTCCTGCACATAACCATCCTGTGATTGAAAGATTGCTGACCTACAGAAATGTAAGTGCAATCAAATACACACTTCTATTTAGCAAAGTAAATAAATAAAAAATCTGTAAATTTGTAAGCTCTCAAAACCTAAAAATCTCTTATTATCTTTACAGCTGATAAATGAACTAGGAGCAGTAGATGCTAGACTGGCTCCTCAACTGCGTCAGCTTCTCTCTGGAGAAAAGCCAGACAGACCGCCAAAGAGATTACCAGGCAGCAAACATACCAAAGTAATTACTTTTTCCAATTGAATTAGCCAGTTATAGGATGGGCTCCTTTTATGTTAAATCTGACGTTTTTATTTATTTATTTATTTTTTAGTTAACAGAAAAGGCTGGGTTGGAAGAAGCCGAAGAGTCAGAATCGGATGAGGAAGCAAATTTGCGCTTCTATAACGCCATGGCGGAGAAACAGAAACTCAAGAGGAAGAAGAGTGAGATGCAGAACGACGACAAGTGAGTATTTATAGTGTTACATAATGGCTATTTGTCAATATGGGTGCTTAAGCGATCTTGCATCCGTGTGTTCTCGTGGAACATCATTATTAACCACCAAAGTTCTTTTCCAGTACTTAAGACAAGGGGTTCCCAAACTTTTCACCCCGTGACCCCCTAAATAACAATGCCAGAGACTCGCGACTCTTAATATCCTATGAGGTGGTTTTAAATATATAAACCTTGCACATAACAGTGCACACATACCAATAGGCCCAAGTTTATTCATCATTTCATTTTGAAGAACGTCACTCGGAGACCATCCTCCATGTTCAGTTGTGACCTATATTTAATTTTTTTTATATGTTTGTGAGTGCCATAGAGGTGTCGAAGTTCATCCTGGTGCCATAAAATGAATGTGCTGTCTAAGTGAAGTTTCACAAACTAATTTCAAAAGGAGCATGTGATATGATTGACTGCAGCCATCTACAATCATTAGTTTGCCAATCAGATTAATCCAAACTCACTATAAGTAGCCTAGCTAGAACTACACCCTTACCTTGTTTTCCGAAGAAACCCCCCCATCCACCCCTTCTCCTCCTTTACCACAGGGAGCTCTTGAGAACCACCTGATACCTATTAACTATTTTTTTTTCTACTGTAGGTTATGGATAAAATATGGTAATTCTAATAGTTTAATAAAGTGAATTTGATTTTTGAAAATCGCCAAGCAGTACGCCCCTTCCGACTACGTTTTTCTGAGGTCTCCATGAGAACAAGCTAGTTTGTTCTTGGTATCTTGAGAAGCTCCCAATGTGAATGTCTACTACAGCAGAACATCTCTAGTGTTACATATCTGGGTTTGTGCACATGCAATATGTTCTGATGACAAAATTCACATCACACACGCACTATACATGTAAAAAAGTCTATTTAATAGTGTATACTTTTAGCTAAACGCTTGCTTCAGAAATGTGACTGTCACCGATTCATTTTCAGATTGGAGGAGAATGAAGAAATGGAGGGAGATGCTAAAAGAAGAATCACATATGAGGTGAGGTGTTGTTGTGGTCTAAATTATCCATGCAACTTGCAGACAAATTATATTTCGGTTTTAGCAACAAATGACCTGGAAGTCACACTCATTTTCCACATATGAAATATTATATCCAGAGCCATCATTTGTTGTTGTTGTTTTTTTTTACCAACAGATGTCCAAGAATAAAGGACTCACACCCAAGAGGAAGAAGATTGACCGGAATCCAAGAGTCAAGCACAGAGAGAAATTTAGACGTGCTCAGATTCGCCGCAAGGGTCAGGTAAGTGTCTTAGGATTCATCACTTTCATTTTTAAAATGTAAGGCAGTGGCGTTTAAAACAGGCACTAATTGATGCTTTTTTTGGGGTTGTTTGTCAGGTTCGTGAGGTGCGGCGTGAGGAAGCGAGATACAGTGGAGAATGGTCTGGTATTCGTGCTGGAGTTAAGAGAAGTGTCAAACTCAAGTGATCAATCTACATATGATCCTCATAAAAGATAGAATGTGCTATTAAAATGGACTTTTCTAGTGTTTCTGCAAAAATATTATACTTATTTTTTTCAAACATCAACATACACTGTAAAAAATGCTGGTTCCCAACACAAATCAATTAAGTTAACTCAATTGTTTTTACAAATTTAAGTGGATTGAACATAAAACAATTAAATTGTCCCAAATAAACCGTAAAAAATACTCTTTTTACACATTTTACGCAAGACGTTTTAACGATCAGTTATTTTTGTGTATGCAAATGACACTTTGTACAATGAGATAAAATGAGTTCTGATAACATCGACATGCTAAAATGTTGCCATATTAAAAATGTTTTGAACTTCAAAGTCATTGAAGCATTTAATGTTTATTGCAGAAATATATAATTTATACATACTTGCTTCATAATATATACTGTAAAAAGTGATTAGTTACCTAAAGCGAGTAAACCAAGTGCCTTAAAAGCAACAAGTTGACTTATAGAAAATAATGCAAGTAAATCCATTGTAACTTGGAACTTTTAAGTTTTTATATGTTAATTGTACTCACTTTTTAAAATATAAATAAGAGTAAACTAATCACTTTTTTTCAATATTTCTTTATTATATTAGTTTTTTCCAGCTTAAGGCAAAATGACATACAGTAAAATAAATCTGCTCCTCCAGACTCCAGTGTGTCTTCTGAATTCAATGCAGGCTATAATTGCAGATTTTATCGACTTAGTGAGTCACCAAATATGTAATATTGTAATAATTACAAACAGACGTGCTAAAATAGTCTGACACTGTATAAAGGATTAGTTCATTTTAAAAAAATGTGAGTAGCATAATTATAAAAATCAAGTCAACTTAACTGGTTCAAGTTACAATGGGTTTACTTAAAGTCAACTTGTTGCTTTTAAGGCAATCGGTGTAAACACTTTACGTAACTAATCACTTTTTACAGTGTAGTTCCCATCATCAGTCTAAAGTTTTATTATCAAAGACAAATGTAATATTAGGCTTAAGATTATAGTTACAAAGGCATACATTTATAATATAATAATTTTGAACGCTATGCTTGAAGGACAAATTAAGACTTGTACGCTGATCTATTTTAACAGAGGAAATTAATCTGAAGTATTAGATCTTAAATAATTAAGTTCAAACTTCCTTATTTGCAGAAGCCAGCTTTCCAGAATCAACTTTATTTTTTAAATTTGAAGCATGATTGTTAGAATACAACAAAAAAACTTGATGCTAGATCTGCCGCATAGAGCAACTTGAGTCTACATGCAATGCAATCGCAGCAAGGTTTTTCATATTTGTTGAGAAATAAACTGACTGTGAGCAGCGGTCAGGTTAGTGACGATCTTGTCCTCAATCTCGGCCTCTTTCTGCACTTCCTCGTCTGTGAGGAGCAGCTCGTATTGAGTGTCTTTGGTGACCACGACTACATAACCGCGACGTGTGTCAAGAACATTCGCAACCACAGCCTGGTGGTTGTAGGTTTCTAATGCACGCCGTGCTTTCTCCAGAAGGATGGAGGGGTTCGTTTCCAACTTGAAAGAGATGACAAACGCCTGAGGAGCCCAGTCCTTCACTAGTGGAGACAGCATCTTGGGAACCATCTTCATACTTATCTAAAGGACACAAAAACAGCCCGAGCATTGACTTGTTGGAGTCTGAATACACTATAGTATTATTTAAGAAAAATTTAAATACTGTTATTTTATTTTTAGTTACTTTTAATACATTCATAACGATTAAAAAACATTTTGGTAACACTTTGAATGAGAGTTTATTAGTTATAAATGCCTTTTCTTATGTAACAGTGTATTAATTGTTCAAACGTATTTAATATTGATTTGTAAATTAGGGTGTTTGTGGAGTCTTAAAAAGTCTTGAATCTGCTAAAACATTGACTTGTAGGTCTTAAATCTTTTTAAACAGGACTTAATTTTCCATTGCCCATTGTTAAACTACCCAGTCCGACCAAATCCTGTACACCAGGGATGTCAAACTCAATTCCTGGAGGGCCGCAGCCCTGCACAGTTTAGTTCCAACCCTGCTCCAACACACTTGACTGTAGGTTTCAAACAAGCCTGAAGGACTCAATTAGTTTAATTAGGTGTGTTTAATTAGTGTTGGAACTAAACTGCAGGGCTGTGGCCCTCCAGGAATTGAGTTTGACATCCCTGCTGTACACAGTCACCTAACACCACATCTCAATAAAACTTTTACAAATCTCTATTTACAACTCTATTTAACAATATGATTCAATAACATTTGTAAGTTCTCCATGTATTTGTAGACCATAAGGGGTAAAGAATGGTCTTAATGGAGGTATGAAATTCATAATCGTCCTAAAAAATCTTAAATTTGACTTGGTGAAACCGGCAGAAACCCTGGTAAATGTTCGACTACGTTATTAAATACTTAAGTTTATACACTGAATGAATATGAAAATTACCTAAAATAATAAAAATGCTGTACATATTTATTGTTCATGTATCATGCTTGGCAACTAATTGAGAAAAAGTTATTTGCCTGTAATTGACTATAATAACCCTGTCCACAACTGTTATAAAAAGGAATTATATTAATTAATACACTACCAGTCAAAAGTTTGGGGTCAGTTTTTTTTTTCTGTTCATTAAGGCGGCATTTATTAAATGTAAAAAAATTGTTAAATATTTATTAAAAAAAAAACAAAAAACTGCTTTTTTGTATGTAGTTGAATGAAATTTTTAATCCAGTCATTATTGCTTTTATTACTATTACCATTAATAATAATAATAATAATTATTATTATTATTTGAGTGATTTCTGAAGGATCATGTGGTTCTGAAGACTGGAGTAATGAAGCTATAAATTTATCTTTAAAATCACTGGAATAAATGATTAAATTAAATTATAAACTACTTTTGACCAGTTATTTTATAATGCAATAACATTTCACAATTTTACCATTTGTAATACTAACAGTACTTTTGATTAAATAAATGCAGCCTTGTTGAGGAGGAGAAGCTTATTTTAAAACATTTAAAAATCCTACTGACCCCAAACTTTTGATGGTAATGTATATTATAAAATATATTTTAAAAAGATCTATTATCAAACAGTGCTTTTTCTATATTAGTATACAAAGTACGAAGATATAATAAAGATTTTGTAAATTAAAAATTAATTGACTTGTGTTTTTCCTTTTATTTCCATTTATATGTGATGAACATAAGTGAAAATAGCTTAATTAGATCTAGATCCTGTGATCTCATAGACTAAATAACATTGTATTTATTATACTACACCTGAAGTGGCCCATTCGAGGACTGAATTTTGTGTTCTGGCATTTCAGACGCTGGGATGTAGAAATCAGAAACGGCAGCAGCCAAATAAAACATAGCCTTGGACCCTAGAAAAAAAAGCCACAAATTAATATAACAAGTAATCCCACTACTAATTTATTTGCTTTAAAATCATTTTAAAGTGTCTTTGTTCACCAATGGAGCTTAAAGCTTGGGCTGCAGCTTTGAGAAGATGGAGGTACTCAGACAATGTGTTGAACTCCACTGGAAGTAGTAATCCAGACACTTTCACCGCCTGATAGCGCTTTAAAACCTTGGCAATGTTTGGAAGTGCTTCCTTATTAACCAGTACATGACCAGTGTCCCCTTTATCAGTCTCTAACTGTAGGCTGTCCAGTATATTGACCCCTGTGTATAAGCGAGTGTATGGATAGAGAGAACGATGCCTGTGCAGGAAAATCACTGCATAGCCCGAGTCCAGAAAATACTCAGCAGAAGATGACCCTCGCCGACCACTGCTGAAGTTGTCCAGGAATCGGACCGTTCGGGATTCCAGAGGTACTTTTGTTCCTCCAGAGGTAATGAGGACTACTCTGCGGCCAGCCGACCCATGATGTTCGGCAAAGTCTGCCATGAGTTTCTTAACCTCCTCCACGTGAGAGGGGACTGCAAACTCTTCAGACAGTCCTCTGTCTTCTGCACTTGAGGCTGAGGGGTTGGAGTGGGCCATGGCAAACCTGAATGAAAACATTTTAGTTATTAAAATGGTATTAATGTGCATATGACTATGAATGAGAGTTTTGGGTTACAAATTATTTTACAATTAGTAACATTCTTTAACTTTCTGGAACATGGGTGTCCAAAGTTTTTCTTATAATAGACCAAAAACAACCTTGATTGAGGGTTGTGGGCCGAATGTATCTACACCAAACCAAATTACATTAAATTTGCCATGGGAAATTTGTAAATTTTTTTGCTAATATTTAAAAATAACTAAAAAATGTAAAAAGCTAGAAAAACCTAAACATCTGTCAAGTGGCAGAATTTACATTTTAAAAGTCTGATTCCTTTACAATATATAATTAAGCAGTTGGCTTTTTTGTTGCTCAGGAATAAAACAAACAAACAAACAAACACAAACAAAAAAGTTTAGTTAAATTTGAAATCCAAATCTCTGTCAAAGGTATTCACCAAAATTACCTTCCCATCCCTTCTCTCTCTTTTCAGAAGGGACAGAGGACCAAATCAAAAGTCACCATGTGCCAACTTTGGCCCACGGGCGCTCCTTTGGGCATCTCTGTTCTAGAAGGTTAGGACTAGGGTTCAGTTTAAGGTTACTGCATGCAATTATAAATAATTTAGGTTGCAAATTAATTACAACTTAATTACTATCACAGTTAATAATTTATTATGATCAGTTAAACATACTAAAAATTTAAAAAACTACATTTGTAGATTTCTAGAGGGTGGGCCATTTATATGGATACACCCCAACAAACCTTATTGGGAATTTCAAAAGAAAAACAATGATGTGCTTGGTTTTTTAACGTAACTTTATACTTTAATGAGTTATTTACAAGCCCCCTCGCATATACTAATGTGCCACAAACAGGACGTTAATTTTACCAACCATTCCCATTTTATTAAGGTGTATCCATGTAAATGGCCCACCCTGTAGGTGTCTTTTTAGAATATCTATCTTCTGTTAGGATATCTTCAAGGCTAAGAAGTGGTTCAGCCTTGTTTGAAGACATCCTAACAGGAGAAGTTTTTTAAAGCATATTTCATGAAACAGAATAAAATACTTAATTGATACATTTGAGAAAAAAAAAACTGATCAAAATTAGAGAACACTTTTAGACTCCTCCTAGTATGGTCATTAATTTGGTACCTATAGTATCTGACAAACTTTATTTAAATGGCAGCTGAACTTTCCAGTTTTCACTGAAACTTTCTATCGTGCCCGAAACCCTCTGACAGCAGGTTGTACAGAAAAAGGGATGAGCCTTTCAGCCATAGCAAGAGAAGCCTCTTAAAACTGCTTCGATTACACCCATTCCAAAAAGGATCAACAATGCCTGGAACAGTTTCAATAACTACGATCCCATGTCAAACTTGTATGTTTTTACACAAAATTCTTGAGTGAATTTTGGCATATTAATTACAAACTCACTGTACACTTAACATTTATTTGAGCCATTTCAATCTGGCCTCTGCAAGTTTCATTGCATAGAAATGATTTGCCTCTAGCTGTGGATCCTGGCTGCTTGTCATTTTTTATCCTTCTTGACCTTGGTGCATTTTCAACATGATGGATGACTCTTTTTACATCTCAAATATAATCTGTGTTTGGCATTGCTTAGACTGCACTAAACTGGTTCAAATCACACATCTTAAACCACATGCAGTTGGTCACCTGGTGTGGATACAAGTCCAAAATTGGCTCAGCTTATGGTTCAATCTTAAGTCCATTACAACTCCATGCACATTTCACCTTTTGGTCACCTTTTAGGTTTCTTGGCCTGTGGAGACGATTTTCAAATCCACATTGATTCAAAACCTGGAGACCTTTCAGCTGTACTTTCTTGTAATAGTGTACAGTATCTCTGAAAGTTGCTCTTCAGTGTTTTGGCTTTCAGCAGTGACATTTGCATTACATTTAACTGAATTAAACTGAACTTTAACTGTGACGACTGAACGGAAAAAGTTTTAATTCACTAGAACTTCATGTTAAGCTGCTTTGACACAATCTACATCGTAAAAAGCACTATAGAAATAAAGATTAATTGAACTGAAAAAAAAAATAATTCAACCCATGCTGTCCTTTATGGTGGCTGAAAAACTGGTTAACACATTTACTTTCTCCCACATTAAATACTTCAATAGTCTGCTTGCCGGCATTTCAAAAAACACCATAAATAAATTGTGTCCAAAATTCAGCTGATAGAATTCTGAAAGAGACCAAAATTAAAGAACACATCACTCCAGTTTCCGTTCCTCTGATTCTGCCATTTTAACTGTTTAACTCCTTTTGCTTTTTGCTCCAAAACTCTTAAACTCAATCACCTATTATAAGGCATGTAAAATCTTTTCAATTTGAAAACATTTCAATGTGAAATGTTTTCGATTTTTTTTTATTTACAACGTTTCAGAACGTTTCTGGTACAAAGTTCCCTTTAGTAAAGAAAGATTAATGTATTTCACTATTTCTACTCATTTTTGACTGCTGTAACAAGAAAGTTTACCTTGAACATTTCTCTGTGCTGTAATTATTGCTGTTCTCCAAATTTGGATCATTGTGTTTAACGAAAGATAAAGGGTTTTTTGTTGAAGTGCCTTGGTTATTTTGTAAAACACTTTCAATTTTAGCCACAACTAGAATTCATTCATTTTGCAATAAATAAATAAATGAAATAAATAAATAACCAAGTGCTTATAAATTCACCAATTTTAAACTGCACATGATGTGTAACACGAGTAAAATGATTACGGGTATATAACCTTTGAATAAAATATACCAAAGCCGATTCCAGACCCAAAATAATATCTTACATAATTATTACTAAGTAGCATTTTAACTAATAATAAATAAACGAGTGTCAAATGAATATATGACCCAGCACTTGCACTAATTTCAACTTAAATGTTAGAAATAGTATCATCACTGTCATCTTTCACCAGTATAATGCATCAGTAGGAAAAATCTGTACTATACAAAACCTGTGGCTTTCTAAAAGCAATATAACATTGTCGATGTCATTGTATATGCTACTCTTATAATCGCGCTAATACAGAACAATTAACATAACAAGCGTAGTAAAGGTTTACCTGTTTGCTCACTCACAAATAACCTGCGGACTAAAATATTTCCTTTGCGAATGACCCTTATAAACTTGAACTGAGTGTGTGACAGATCGGCAGGAGCAGTTCCTACAACTTATTATGATTGAAAGTGCGCATGCGCAGCTTTCGCTGTTGTGATTGGCTCCTTCACAGGGCTGCTGCGTAGATTCCAAAATAAAGGTTTCAGATTTCCATTATTGTCTGCTTTTATAGTGTACAAGGAGCACAGGCGGATGAGGGACAAAAGTAAGTGCACAAGACAGCAGTGGTAAAAGAGACAGACTTTACTGAATTATTTGTTTAATGTTTTTATTTATTTATTATAGACAATAGACAGTGTTACCCATTCAACCTGTAATAAATGCCTATGCAAGGCATGGGTTTAACATGTGGTCCACCTCCAGGATCACAGGGGGCAGTATTGTTTAAGCAATCAGGGTTAAGAAGTAGCTGTAAATCATTTTGCATACATTTATGGCTGGTGCAATAAAAACTTGAATGTGATATTTATCCATTCTAAAAAAAATTAAATAGAAAAAAGTTCCAGGGTTTATAACTTTGTGTTGTAAAGGTGGTAATTATTATATATATTTTAGAAATATTATATACAACATTGAATATAATATAATATAATATAATATAATATAATATAATATAATATAATATAATATAATATAATATAATATAAGAGGTTTATTCCGCTGTGACTAAGCCGAAAAGAAAATGAATGAATGAACGAATATAATTTAATATAATATAATATATTATAATATAATGTAATAAAATACAAGAAATAAAGAAGCTAATATGTCAACCTGTTATTATTATTATTATTATTATTATTATATTAACCTTCATTAATTTATTGTTATTTTATTGTATGTAGCATTATTTAACACCATTTATTTGTTATATTCAAGATAAATAATAAAAAATAGCAAAGAATCACGAGCTCACAATCTACACTGGTCCATGAATGGCAATTTGTTTTACAAAGACAAAGAAAACGATTAGTAAAAGTATTTTTTAATAAAAAGTTTTTAATGAATCGATGAAACACTTTATTATTTACAATCATTTTAAAATAATTATGATATAATAGGGCTAAACGACGTGAGAGTAAATCGATAATAATTCTAGTAATATTTTTCTTCTTACTAAAAGCAGGCACTACTTTCCGGCTGCAATCCCTGTCGCAGCTTGGTACAGTGGGCCGTTCTCTGTCCAAAAGTAGTTCCGGATTTGTGATCCGCGCATTCCCCGGATGTTAGCTATTCAGAGAGAAAGACGAACGAGCGAGAGAGAGGCGGAGAAGCCAGGAGACGCCACGGACAAACCGGTAAAGGGATTGCGGGTCTCAAACCCACGACAAACACGGAGAGTTGAGGCTCATTTCGAGGAGAGAGGGAGCTGTGATCGAAATAAAGGAAGGGGAGGGGGCGGCTAACTTTGACAGACCTGCACTGGCCTCCAGAAGCGGACACGAGCCCGGGTGAGTACGGCTGAACGGCGCGAGCTCGCGACATGGAGCTCTCGAAGTTGAAGTCAGGGCCCGCGAAAAATGGACGACTTTAACTGTTAGTTGTGGGGTGTTGAAGTTCAGAGCAGAGCGGGAGAATGGACAGACGTCCAGGCCTCGAATGCTGTGCTGCTGTCGCGGTTGCCGCCGTCGGTCGGGGGCAGGTGGGGACACTGCAAGCTCCACTGTCACTGGAGAACAAGTTTAGTTAGCAAGCCTGCTAGCCGCCAATACGGTTTTGTCAGACAGGTAGCGAGAGGGAGCTGCTAATTAGCCGCAAGCTTTACTTTAGCTCGCCTGCTATTTGTTCGCTCAACTGACAGGCGTTTGACGTGAAATATTTGTGACTGAAACTCGGTCAGTAAGGCGAGCTGGAAGGGAGCTCATCGACAGGGAACTGCCAAACGAGCAACTTTTGGTCCTGTCAACTAACAGTAGTTGGAGGTGGAGGCCGAATCTATTAATATTTTGGAAACAGACGCGCGGCAGCTGCGTGTCATTTTAAATGCGAATCCTGGCCAACTTGTTGTGCCATTAATAATATGCATGGGAGCTCTGGCTTTTGTGCGGGTAAATAGACGATTGCAGTTTGACTTTGTGAAGTTGTGCAAGAGTTATTTCTATTTCATTCAAGTCAGTCTAGCATTTGAACATTTGATGACAGAATCCAATGCAAATCAGCTCCTAAATGAAAGCACGTTTGCAAGATTGCATGCAGCATATATTGGTAACCTTAGCTGTCATGTGCAG
Source organism: Danio rerio (assembly GCF_052040795.2). NCBI lineage: Eukaryota > Metazoa > Chordata > Actinopteri > Cypriniformes > Danionidae > Danio > Danio rerio. The sequence goes on along the minus strand of NC_141031.1, from coordinate 28,827,831 downwards.
CACAAGTCCCCTCGTCTAGTCAGCTGCTGGAATGTTAGCCGCTGTCTGTCAGGTATTTTGGATTTTCCCCTTTAGCTACTTCAAGAACAGACCTTTTTCTGTCATGTTGGGCTCTGCCTTGAATTTGATTTCTTGTTTATGTCGCAGTGTCTGACCTTTATAATTCACATGGAGCCACCATAATGTGCATTAAGGCGTGATAGCACAGGTGAATAGGCTGACACATGGATGTCACTATTTTTGGGTGTTTGATCAATATAATGGTTATTTTTGCGTTTTCATTTACAAGACTATGTTTTAAGTGTGCATGGGTTATCTTATTGCACATGCCTTTTGTTATCATGTTTTCTAAACTTATGATTAATTGTCAAATAATTGCATTTTACAATTTAATTGTCTGCTTATGCTGTAGCAAAAGCCTAATATATTAATTTGAACTAATTAGAATATGTTTTTCTTTAATACTGGGTAGTAATATTAGACTTTTCATCTTTAATCTTAAGTTTTTTTTTCAGTCACTGGAAACTAGCAATCTTATAATACAGTATGAAGTAGATTAATATTGTGGGGTTTGCTCTTGTCACTTACAGTGCAAGTCTAATGCATAATGTTTTAATATTTGCTTAAAAATTATGCAAAATGATTCTGGATGTAATTTTGTAATGTTGTGAAAATAATATTTTAAAGTTTAAATCTTTCTTTTTTTATTCACTTTACATTTACCAGCCTAACTAATGTAATATATTGCAAGATCACACTTTATTTTAAGATACAATTCTCACTTTTTATAAACCAATTTTATTTTTTTCTTTTGCATTAGTAAACTCTTAATTTGCTGCCCATTAATAGTTAAGGTAGTAGTTAGATCAAAGTATTATAATATTTGGGATATTGGAAAAGATCATGCAGAATATGTACTTTATAAGTACTAATAAACACTCAGCGTCTTAATAGCCAGATAATAAGCCACTAGTTAATAGTTATTTATACTAAAGTTATATAATAAAATAAAATGTAATTGGTGGTTCATTCCGATGTGGTGACCCCTGATTAATAAAGGGATTTAGCCGAAAAGAAAATGAATGAACGAACAAATGAATAATATAATATAATATAATATAATGCTTTTGTAAAGTAAAAGAAGGCTGCAAGATAGCCAAACATTTTAAAATTGAGTAGTGCATAAAAAGCAGTGGTTTTGCCTGTGCTGTCTTGCTTTAGGTTGACAATGACAGCTTGTCTGCATATTTTTGCTTGCATATTTTTGCTATATGTGGATTGACCAGCAGCATTCTATTAGTTATAATGGGATTCCCTCCTCATTCTCATTCGCTTAAAGAATATAGTACGATTGGAGAGAAAGACTGTTGAATTATGCACCAGCATGCTTAAAATATTGAATGATGGACACATGTGAACTGCCCGAGACATATTTTCCCCACCCAGTCAGTGTGGCAGTACAATAGTGTGAAAGATTCACGTTAGCACCAGACTTGTTTGTCTTTGGGTTGTCAGCTCACAGAACGCAGAAAATGATTGAACCATCAGTTGCCTGTCAGAACACGCCTGGTGGTTCTTGTGCTAAAACTGCTGCCTTTTAGTATTTACAATTATTGCATGAAGAACTTTGTTGCATTTGTTTAAAAATGTGTTGTAACTCCTGCATGATGTACTGTTCTTTTTGAGGTCTATAACTTTGGACTCGTGTATTGATGTAAAATATTATAGGACACTGTATGTGTGTTTCAGCTGTTGAATCATGGAACATATTAAGTTTCATTAAAGGAAATGTTGTTTTACATCACCAAATTTATGCACAGGTTTTTGCTGTTGTTTTCCCTCCAAAACAATTCCTGAAGGATGATGCTGTTAGGGTCCTAGAGTTTGGTAGGTAAATTATATTCTGACATGGATAGAAATTGGAAGAGATCTATAAGGTGAAAATTACATTATAAACTAATGCTAAAACAAAATATGGAACTTTATTATATATTTTTGTTATGGAATAGTGTTTCGATCACATTGTACCTCATTTACTGGTCAGCGGTTACATGATTTTGACCCATGGGGCTCTTCGTATGCAACAGTCTCCATTCCACCAGCGGGTATGCTAAAAGTAACAGTTGAACTTACCAAAATGCATCATTTCTCAAGTAAACAGTGTGTCAGGCACTTAAAGATGTCAATTAAAACAGCTTGTTAACAATGTCATTTGGTGTAACATTACATATGTACCAGCTGACTAGGTGTCCTGTTTAGTTTAAAGGATTAGTGAGAGATTTCCTTCCTGAAAAATTAACATGTACTGGATATATGTCCATAATAAATATGGAATTCAATCAAATCTCGATTCTAATCGAATTCCAAGCTTATGTAAAGAAATAGAGTCCTAATATTTGTGTCAATGCCCTGTTGTAAATAAAAACAGTATTTGTCAATGATGCTACGATCCTATTAATAACTAATAACTGAGGAGGACAGAAAACAGACATTTGGTCTATTGACTTGGTGATTTCTTTGTTCATCAGAAAGAATGAGTTTAACTCAATATTACTCAAAATGACCAAAGCCTACTGATGAACTGGTAAAATAATCAAGAAATTACTAGATTTTTCAATTATGAAAATATTTATTTATTGTCTCCCTATAGGCATGGCTTGATAACCAGTTTCAAGCTTTACTGCGGTTTGGAAAAGTCTAGGTTTTAAAATCACCTAAATTTTTCTACGGTAGTTAGGTTTGTGTTTTTTACAACTATTTTATTTAGTTTTCTATTGAAACAGTATCTCCACATCAAAAGCTATTGGTCAGGCCACAATTCGGCAAACAACTGCAAAAACAAATCGCTTATAAACAAACATTCAAGCATGCTATAGAGCTGAACAGTGCAGTGGCTTACTTTATATCCAAAGAAAAGATGGATATCCAAAGGTGTAAAGAAATCTGTATTTTTGGAACTAATGAAAACAGCAGAAAGTCAGTGATTTATTTGAACTCTTTAGCCTGACATGTTTACTATTCTAAAATATTTAAAATTATTATGATAAAATTAATTGTGTTCAGTGGGGAAAAAGTTGTTTTTTTACCCCGACATTTAAAAAAAATTGAATATATTTTAAAGCGATAATCACAATAATGTTAAAGCCTGAAACCGTGATTTTTTTTTTATCCAAGGTTATCATACCAATCAGAAACTTTTACTGGCCCATGCTTACTTTACTATAACCTAATTTGATTTCCGAATGTTCAAAAACATTTTAATTGAGTACATAAAAAAGCATCTTCAGTATCTGTCATTTATTAGTCAGTTTGAAACTTAAAATCTTCATTCAATATGATAAAATATCACTCGCATCTTTGCACATTGTGACTTAATATTTTCTTAAATATTCTTAATAATGCATACATGTGAAAGGTTCATTTATCAAACTGCATTTTACTGTTAATTTGATCTCATTTGTACCATGTGAAGTGTCCTAAATAAAAGTAAAGTAGTGAAAATGGTAATGAAAGAAGTTTTTGTTACACCGGGTTTAAATCCTGTCTTAAGAAAGGTATTACCCCTTAAGTGTCTTCTATCTTTCATGTTGTTCATTAGTGCTTTGCTAAATGGGCTGGAATGGGAGCTGTTAAAGAACACAAGCATGGCATCTGTTGTTGCGCACCATAACTGTTCCCATGCCAGGATCTGACGAGGCCTCCTCTGCAGTATTGCATACAGGCTCGTCTCCGTCTTACCCTCAGGCCTCAGTGGGCATCCTGCCGCTATGTCTAAACTCACCTGGAAACTGCTGGCTTTATGCATTCCACCTACTTTATCATTGCTAAACGATGCCATAGGCTACATGCCAAATGGGCCGTTGTATGGTGCTTTAGATATTTGGTGACTGTTATATATTTTTTGTACATTGGCGCTATATGGTGTTCAGTGTAATGAGCTGTCTTTACTGTTACACTGTTTACAGTGTTTTCTAATGCATTTGCATAATTTTTCATTTTTTTCTCCTCTGCTGAATTGGTCGTTGAGATTTTGTCCCACATTTAGAAAAGTTAAGCCTTTCTCCAGCTGTGCTGCCCAAACATCTGTTCTCTTACACTTGTGTTGTGTGAAACCAGTGTATCATTTTCTCTCTCTCTCTCTCTCTCTCTCTCTCTCTCTCTCTCTCTCTCTCTCTCTCTCTCTCGCTCTCTCTCTCGCTCGGTCTGCAACAAGTGGTATGCTTCCCATTAGTTTCTCTATTAGTTTTTCACAATCAGACAGATTTTAGTTTGTGATGGTGAGAGAACATCCATAATGACATTGAATTAGCAGCAAGGCATGTGTAGATTGAGCAGTCTGACGTGGGCAAAAAGAGACCGACACTCACCTTTCGCATACCAATAGCTCATTTGGAATTCAGAGATGGCCCTTTGCCCAGCCCTGTCTCACTGAGAGCCTTTTAATTTTTCCTCCTTGTTGAAGCGATTATTCAAATGGCTGTCCGTGAGATGAAGTTATCAGACCCCTGTTGGTAAATGGGGTCCAGGCAAGCTAAACGCATGGCTTCCCCATCTCAGAAAGGTAACCCGCTTGTCCTCCCTTCCCACTGACAAAGATATCAAATATTTAGATAAAATGTATTGCTTGTTATTACTCTTTTTCTGTGTTTTGTATTGTCTTCTTTTCTTTTCTGCAGCCATCAGTGGTTGTCAGTACTGCATGTTGGTGCTTGTTGGATAGAAATTAGTCAGAGCATAGCACCCTTGCAATGCTAGTGTTAAAATAATTAGCGTTTATTAGTTAAATGCAGAATAATTTATATTCTGGTAAGCTATGTTAATTCAGACAAGCTGCCACCATTAATATTACAGCAGTCCTATCGCAGCATCTTCATCTTTACTATGTGTATCATTCAATAGTGTTCAAAACGGATTAGTTTGAGGTTGTCTAAAACTAGTCAGCTTATTATTTTGATGAGAGCCCAGTACTGTTAGGTTATGTTCCTTAAGGATACATCAGTGTACAGAGGCTAATACTGACAATTGTATAACTGAAAATGGGATGAATTAAGAAGCAAAAGTTTTCGGAAATGCTCTTAATCATGCTCATTGTTTATATACACTATTTTTTATCTCATGAAAAACTAAAGTGTGTAAATGAGTCACAAGAGTACCATTAATTTCTCTACCACACACCCAAATAAAGACCTGCTATAAGATACTGAGTTTCCAATGCCTGATTTGAACTGTAATGGGATCATCAAGATTTTTTTTAGGCACATCCTGTAACATCGTGTTTTTTTTTTTTTTTTAAATGTCGTTGGTCCATGTTATGAATGTATTTAGCAGATGATTTTATTTAAAGTGACTTACATGCATGAATGCAAACCCGGAGCGTTTATCAGTTAGGGATTGCATGCCTTGTTCAAGGGAATCACCTCAGCCATGACATTGAGGTGGCTATTTATTCAATCTTACCACCAACAACCCCTGTTGGTTTTGGGACTCAAACCTGCAATCTTGAATCTCTGAATCCCAAGTCTAACACTCTTACCATTAGGCCATGGCTGTTGCGTAATATTTTAGTCAAATCAAGTTCAAGTGGTTTTGTAAGTGGACTGAGACCCATTTTCAGTCTTAGTCCACTTGTTTGGTCCACACAAAAGTTCAAATAGCAGATAACCAATCCTGCCCAGTGTGAACACACCTTTCATGTACAAACAGTCTCTTGTCAATAGATGTTGGGCGACTGGTCAACTATTTTGCTCCATGCATTTTTATATTGTCTATTTTAAGCTGTCGCAATAATACTCTAAATGCCAAAGCTCTTGTTATGCCCAAATCCGATATGAAGCCGTGCTGTGCTAGCGGTGAGAGTCAGTAAGTAGCTCGGTCTTCATTAGCAAAGTCGTTCATCACTAGAATGCAGATGAGCTATGAAGCCATTCATCTCTGATTCCAATTTGAATCTTGTTTGCAGTCATATTGTGTGAGCCCACTTTTTCATGTTCAAGAAGTCTCTTTATGTGAAAGATCACTGGGGGATAATTGCACTTAAGTGAACCTCATTTAGAACTGACCAGAGCAATTACAGTAACTGCAGTTCCAGGCATTTTTGGGCCACCGGTTTCTAGTTTCGCAGCTTCAAGGCTATGATCAGATTGGAAATAGATTGACGTTGAATAGCAGAACAATTTTAAAGCAATTCCTTCTCATGAATGGCAATTAAAATATTTGAGCATTTACAAAAAAGAGAGAGCTTTTTCACAAGGTGTTACGAGGTGAGCTGAAGCCAACACAGTTTCTTCAGGCGAAACCCCCGGGGCTTTTGGGAGCTGTTTTATTATTAATGTTATTCAGGAGCCAAATTTCGAGTTTTGCTCAGCTGGGTGCTTTAATCTATTTTTGCTGTAAATTAATGAATTTTTAAAGAGCCCCTCACTAGATATGGGTGGATATGGGAATGCTGCACTGGTTCAGAGTTTTTCAAACAACCCCCCACCCCTGGGAAGAGGAGCGCAGATCTACCGAAGCACTACACTTTCATTTTTTATTAATGCTGAAATACACTGCCAGAGCTCTACCAGTCTCTCCATGTACAGAGAACTTTGTTAGATGTTGGTCTGTACTGTGCTACTCTGGCAGATCCAACAGCAGTTGGAACTCCAGATATGCAGTGCAGTGGACAGATTATGTGTCATTCGCCCTCATTACCTGGCTGGAGACCCGTCCTACCCTCCAGATCGAATTTGTCATGGCTGCAAACGGGGCCTTGGCTGCTTTTTTGGCCTTTTGCATTGGTTTGGTTTGACTAACCTTCTATTTAATCTACTGTAGCGTTTTGTGGTTTCCACAGGTTGCATGCACTCAGTCACTTTCATTAACCATGCGGCGTTACCTATTTGACTACACATGCCGTCTGTTCACGTCAGTGAAATGTGTGGGGATACACCTTAGTGTATGTTCATTGCTTTCACTATTACTGCAGAAAAATTTCTTGCTGCATTGCCTGTTTGTCCTTGGCGAAACTGGCTGGTCTGCAAGGGTGCGTCACAGTGGAATTGGAGGACTTTTTTGTGTCTTCTGTCTCTTAAAACAGTACAATACAACAGCGCAATATATTTCATTCTGTGCCTGCTGAAGGTAACAGAGACTCTCCTTTTTTCTCTCTCTCTTTCAAGAGAGATGTGGACACTGTGTGCAGGGAGAGGATTTTACCTAGATTACACAGCTTAAGTAATCATAATCAAGCTCAGCTAATACCATTTAATAACCATTTTAATTACTTTAGCTTACTGCACACTCAGCTGTAGTTACAAATGCACTTCTGGAGAAGCCCTAATAACTTGCTAAAGATGGACAATTATCCTTGGTCTGTGCTTTTGAGAGCAATTTCTGCCCAGTTCCCTCCACGTTTTGCTTCATTTCTCCCATTTGAGTGTCTGAGTAGCCAAAGCTGTAAAGCAGACATAGGTCCGATTAATAAAGCTAATTGGTTTAGCACTGCAGAAATTTAAAGTTTTGTTTTTTAAAGTTCCTTTTGAAAATTATGAATTAACAAAATACTGATTTTAAATGCTGGTGCGTTTAATGTCTGTTTAAAAACATTGTTTAAAAGGATTTCCAGCTCTTAATGTTGCACTTTCTCAATTTCAATTTAACATGGTATTATGCTAATTAAATAATTGAATGATGCTTTAGTTCATTTTCCTGAAGCAGTGAAATGATTTAATTTTATTAAGCTGTGCTTGAACGTTCAAGTAAGTCGAGATATTGCAGTATACCTCTCCTTGAGAAATGCTCAAGTTTAAAAAAAAAAAAATGTTGCATCATAAAAATGTTTGCTGCTTGCAATAAGTGTTTTGAAGAAATATTCAATATTATTCTCGATGTGAGTAGCATGCAAACCATTCATGGCCAGATCAGGGAAATAACACCATGTAGAACTTAACTCATACCTGCTGTTAGTGGGGTATAAATTGAGATTTCTTTTTACATTAAATTTAAGATATGTACCAAGGCATCATTTATTTGATCAGACAATACAATAAAACAGTAATAAGTTGAAATATTATTATTTAAAATAGTAACTTTGCTTTTCTAATATATAAAAAATATAAATAGTTTAGAAAACAGTATTTCTAAGCATTCTCTAATGAACTGAGGTTATTAATCATTTAAGCTTCATATTAAGAATAAAATTTTTTATTGAATACGTTGTTGTAAAGAAGACAAATTTCATTCATTTCTGTAAAGAACTTCATCATGACTTGATGCAACTTTTAAAATGTAACATTAAGATGTAATTTAAATGCCAAGTTATTGCAGTTATCTTAAACAATCATGAACAGGCGATTATGTAATTACATGCAGTTCAGTGACACCATTTTGCATAATCTTAGGTGAGCCTGAGCTGCTCACCTGTCTGCTGATTAAAATGTGTTTACAGCATCATTACAGGCCTTGCTCTGTGGTTTGCATCAAAGGTAAAACTGGCACAGGAAGTGTTTAATGCATTTAGCACACTGTCAAGCTAAAGCCAGAGCGATGGTGTTCTCCCGTGATGCAGTTCTTTCAACCTTTTGACTCCGCTGACTAATAGTTTCTGCTGCACTAAATCGTTCTTAACATTCCTCTTAAAGGGAACGATTGTGTCATTACGCTTCAGAAAGTCCTTGAATGAAGCCAAAGAAGTGCTCTGCGAACACGGGGAGCGAGCTTTGGGATGACGTAGGTGACACCATAAGTGATTTCTCCCCTCTGTCCTCCTGAAGTCTCACACTGCCGCATTCAGCTGGCCTCCCTCGCTTAACAAACAAGAGTTCTGTGGAGAATGCCTCATGTTACTCAAATGAGTCATATTTCCTTTGGACTCTGCGCTGCTCCCTCTGCACAGCTTGAATTAAGTCTACGTGGGGGAGGGGTGCTCTCATCCTCGTTTGACTCCGAAGCTTTCGGAGGTTTGGTCAGTGCCGTTGGCCTTGTGTTGGTGTGTCAGTAATGGGACGTGAGCCACACTGATCAATGGGTCTTTAGAATGCCAGATCCCTTGGTGGCTGACACCACTGACATCGGGCTGGGCCGGCTGAGTCATGGGCTCTTAAATAGGCCGGCTGGAATCCTAGCCCTTGGAGTGACCCCGCTGGTGGCTGCAGGAGAGGAACAAGCTGCACCTGGTGTCTAAACTCACTTTTATGATGTTCTGTTTGTGTTTGTTAATAATGCAAGCTTTAGAGGGAGTCTAGCAATGAATGTTGGTCGGCATTGACAATTCAGCATTGGAAATATTGTTTTTTGAAGACTCTTTTTCTGTGAGTGTGCAAAGGTAAAATAAGAAAGTATGACTAGAACTGGGCAGCAGTGATTATGCTGGAGCTTAATATACTTGTTTGTCGCTTTGCTGCTTATTTGCATTAAGTTGGAATCACTAGATCTAATTGAACTTTAAGGTTTTATCTTCACTGCCATTTGTAAGCACAGTGCTTCCCACAGGTTTGAAATATACTTATGGTTTAGGCCAGATTGAGACAGACCATTACCCACTGCACATAAATGGGTAACTGTATGCGACAAACAAAACATCATTTGACTTTTAACACTATTTTTATAATTATCTGTTTTAAACAATTCTAATTCAGTGGGTTCTTTTCAGTGGGTTAAAGTAAAAAAAGACTATATGCTATTCAGGAGCCATGCGCACTTTGATGGGGTAAAATCTGCTTCTCTCCATCTCTCATTCAAGTTCAGGTTGCTTTATTGGCATGACATTTTGTATAGTATTGTCAAAGCATTTTAAATCTATAAAATATGCAATATATATATATATATATATATATATATATATATATATATATATATATATAGGCGAGGCAGTGGCGCAGTAGGTAGTGCTGTCACCTCACAGCAAGAAGGTTACTGGGTCGCTGGTTCGAACCTCGGCTCAGTTGGTGTTTCTGTGTGGAGTCTGCATGTTCTCCCTGCGTTTGCGTGGGTTTCCTCCAGGTGCTCCGGTTTCCTCGGTCCAAAAGACATGCGGTACAGGTGAATTGGGTAGGCTAAATTGCCCGTAGTGTTTGAGTGTGTGAATGTGTGTGTGGCTGTTTTCCAGAGATGGGTTGCAGCTGGAAGGGCATCTGCTGCGTAAAAACTTGCTGGATAAGTTGGCGGTTCATTCCGCTGTGGCGACCCCGGATTAATAAAGGGACTAAGCCGACAAGAAAATGAATGAATATATATATATGTGCGCATAAAATTAACGATAGCTTAGAAAATGAAAGCAAAACGAATTCCCAGACATTTTAGTAGATTTAGAAACTCCAAACGAAATGAAATGGGTAAAGGAGAGAAGATTTTCCACTACTTAATTGCTCGCGGATGTTTGTTTATATTAGGCAAATACAAAAAAAGTGTAAAAAGATGATGATAATGTTAGACAAAAAAAGCGTCACTAAATATACTTGGGTGGCCGCTAATATACCAAGTTAAGTCTATGTGTGGGAAGCACTGAAGTATGATTTCAAATATCCCATAGAGCTGGTCTTTTGTAAGTTTTATAAATCAAATGCATTCAGTGATCATTTCAGATTCAATTTAGCACTGTACAGTTTTTCATATCATAAAAGGTGTTGACCATACATCATAGTAAAGACATAATGCATTTTTCTATTTTTTTATTTGTTTATTTTTAACAATGCTTATTTTATTCACTTAGAATCTTACATTTTACAATTACAGTGGTTCAATTTTGTAATGAAATATTTTATTCCATTAAAAAAAGACAACCAAAATTTTACATTTATATAAAGCATTAATATGCTTTTAATTTATTTATTAAATTTTTGCCAGACTCTAACGTTATATGCTGTACTGTATTGTTTTTTCTGGATTTTATGGTTTTGTCTGCATTTTTTGCATTGCAGTACTCATGGTTTTATTTTATTCAAATAAATTGTAAACATAATGGCTAAAATGCAGCCTTAAAAGTGAGCATAAGATGCTTCTCTCGATAAAATAAAAAGTAGCACATCTACTCTAAACATTTGAGCAGAATTGTCCTTTTTCTAAGACAGATCTTGAAGATAAAAAAAATCTGCAATAACAGAACAGCTGTACTGGAGTTTGGTTTAATCGAACCAAACCTGTGAAAAATGAACGCACCCTTAAGAGCTATGTTTTTATTCTTCTCAAACGATTGAAGTGTATCAAGGTATACTTAATATTTCTTTAAGCTATCATAGCCAGCTCCTAATATGCCTAAGCACTCGTGGGGAGGCTCTGTGTTAGAGATTTAGTTTAACATGCTTCGTGTGCTGCAAGAAATTCATAAGTATTTAATGTTTTCGGTGGGGCAGTGTGCTGATTTGTGAACTGCCTTTTAAACTGTTAAAACATGACCCCTTTGCCAAATCGTTTCAGTCAAAACTGCTTTTTTGTCTTCCCTATACCTGCACTATTTGGTTTCTTGCCAGAATTGGTGAGTCACTGGAGACTGAATGACCTACTTTTAATGTCTTCAAGGAGTGCCAGAATGAGTTTTCCTTTTTTGTAGCAGAGAATGGAGTGGATAAATAAGGGTCTTAAACCTGTTTTTTGATGCTTATAAGCGGTGTCAGTATGTGAATCACCTCATAGAAATCACTGATTAAAAAAAACAACTTTTTTTTTTTAGCTGTTGTCTGAAAATAAAATCTGAACCATTTAGATTTGTGTTTTAGTTTTTGTCAGGGAATAGAATAGAAATCATGAATATCACATTTTACATTTGATATTATTTTATTTTCTATGCAAAGCATGGTTTTGTCCTGCTCTTTATGAGACAAAATCAAAGACTGTGAAGGAAACACCGTATTGGGGGATTTCCTAAGACCATCCTTCTCTCTTTAACTAGATGACTGGTCTTTTATTGCGCAGCTTCGGGTAAAAGACGTGACAAAATGACAATAAGTCATACTGTAAAAAAAAAACAGCTTGCAAAATCGAATTTGCTCTTCTTTAAGCTTGAAATAACATTCCCCTTCTCAAATGGTGCTTTGAACCACTAATTGCTGTTTCCCAGGATTTGTTGTCTGGCTTTGAATTGGAGACAAATTTGAACCGAACGTGGCTTCTTGCCTGCTTTTTTCCCCTTTTACAAGTCTCTGTGTCTTTGATGTCATCTGCTATGAACCCTGCAGCTTCGTCTGACACAGTCGCGCACAGTCCAATCTCCCTGCAACACATAGTATGGCTGCTCCAGGGAGGCTGTTTATTCATTTAGTCTGATGTCTTTAAATACGGTTTGATACCTCCACATCCCCGTTTTTGATTTGGTATCCCATTAACATGCAAAAGAGGAGGTCGCTTGTAAAAACTGCTATGCGGTAGGGGGTAGCAGACTTTTTCATAGGGTGCTTAATGGCCGAACACTGACCACGTGTATCTAGTGCATGCTGGCTTTTTTTTAAGTTTTTTTTTTTTTTTTTAAGCCTGCAAGATGGCAATAAGACGATTGCTAAATAGGGTCTTTAAATGATGGTCTTTTTGCCTGTCATTCCGTTTTTGGCTTTGAACTTTAAGTTTAGATGGAAGGCTTTGAAATCATTCACTCAGTTGTCTCTGTTGAGTGTACTGAATTGTGAGCATGCTGTGAGTTTCTTTATACATACAGTTTAATTCACAATTATAAGCCCTCCTGTGAATTTTTTTATTTTTATATTTTCCAATTGATGATTAACAGAGCAAGGAATTGTTCACAGTATTTCCTATAATGTTTTTGACACAATGCTCAATTGGGACTAATGGGCCCAAAGTGTGCCAAAAAAAATATCCCCCACACCACCAGCCAGAACAGTTGATACAAGACAGGATGGATGCATGCTTTCATGTTGTTGACGCCAAGCTCTGACCCTACTGTACAAATATTGCTGCAGCAATCGAGACCCATCAGACCAGGCAACATTTTTCCAGTCTTCTATTGTCCAATTTTGGTCCGCCTGTGTGTATTGTAGCCTCCGTTTAATGCTCTTAGCTGACAGGAGTGGCACCTGGTGTGGTCTTCTGCTGCTGTAGCCCATCCGCCTCAAGGTTTAAACAGTTTTGCGTTCAGAGATGCTCTTCTGCATACCTCAGTTGAAACGAGTGGTTTGAGTTACTGTTACCTTTCTGTAAGCTGGAACCAGTCTGGCCATTCTCCTCTGACCTCTGGCATCAACAAGGCATTCGTGTCCACATAACTGCCGTTTACTGAATATTTTCTCTTTTTCAGACCATTCTCTGTAATGCCTAGAGATTGTGAACGAAAAATCTTAGCAGATCAGCAATTTCTGAAATACTCAGACCAGCCCGTCTGGCCCTAAAAACCATGCCACATTCAAAGTCCCTTAAATTACCTTTCTTCCCCATTTTGATGCTCTGTTTAAACTGCAGCAGATCGTCTTGACCATGTCTACATGCTTAAATGCATTGAGTTGCTGCCTTGTGATTGGCTGATTAGAAATTTGTGTTAACGAGCAGTTAGACAGGTGTACATAATAAAAGTGGCCTGTAAGTGTATATTGCAATGTGAATAAGGTTTCACTAGATTACTTGCGTAACTATTTGCAAAAGAATTATTAGGATGATTTTGTCGGGTAGTGCATATGCATAAAATATAAGAAACAATCTACAAGCATACATAAAATCAATAAAGAATAAGATACAAATTAAATAAACAGCGTTTAACTATTTTCAGAGGAGTAAAATTGTATTCAACTGTACAGTAATTGAATAATCAATCATCAATCGTTTTTAATATGTCAAAGTTACAAACTGTTAAATTTCTCAAGCCTGAATGCTTTTAAAATCTTCACAGATTCACAGGCTTAAAAAAAACACTTGTGAATTTATAATATTAAATATAATCCAGACTCAGCATTGTGTATACTTGCGACGTGTCTATGATTATATTGCAATATTGATGCTGAAACAATATTTTGTGCAACCTTAGTCTACTGAACAAACATTGTTATACAATGACTTGCCCAATTACCCTAACTTAGGTTAAACCTAATTAACCTAATTAACCCAGTTATGCATTTAAAAGAAATCGGTTATTAGAAATTAGTAATTAAAACTGTTCAGAAATGTTGAAAAAAATCTTTCCATTAAACAGAAATTTCTGAAATTAACAGAAATTCTGACTTCAACTTTATACTCAGTGTGTATGTATATATATGTATGTATGTATGTATGTATGTATATATATATATATATATATATATATATATATATATATATATATATATATATATATATATATATATATATATATATATATTCAGTTGAGATTGTGTTGTATTTATTTTTAGCTGTAGAATTTGTTTTAATGATGACTATCCGTGAGTCATTTAGCATCAGAATGCAGACAGTGATCTACAGTGGAGGCAGTTGCGAATAGGAAGTAGAGAATCAAAATTCTGTCCAATATTTATAAGGTAATTAATTATTTTCAGGGTTTGGCTGGTATTAAAATTCTGTCTTGGTTTTTGAAACTGATTATTGTAGTCAGTAAGATTACTTATGATAGGTAACTGTTTTGAATATAGTATTATAAAAAAACTATGAGTTATTATCTCTAGATTTGTTTCCTTTGATTGCAGTATTGAGTTTATAAAATAATTCATAAATAATCTGTTTTATGATGACCATTGATTGTTATTAGTGTTGAAAACAGTTAATATTTATGTGGAAAGCATTATTTAAAAACTTAAACCTTTTTGATTAATTTAATTCACTCAGTTTAAGAAATACTCTAATCAGCTGATTGATGCGCAACAAATTCAGGATATTGATGTAAAAATACCCCTTTAGAGTTACACTAAACTATTATGAAATCAAATAGGAGAAAAAATGAAGTGTCAATCCACGCCAGGTTGGTGACGGTAGCAGGTTTTGACCACTGCGATGGTAAGGGTGTTGCTTTTTGATAAGCTGGAGCAGCCCTTCACACATCCTTCTGTTCTCATATGCGTTTTGAGATATAGCATAAAAAAAAATAAACACTTAATGGAAACAACAAAATTCTAAGAAAACACTTATCTGTGTGAGATGATGTAAATATATGAGATAAGTAAACATCCATCATTAACGTGAAGTTGTAGATTTACTCACACAGAAGGCTCACAATTGCAATCTCAAACTTCATTCATATCTTCTTCTGAACATATGTTTACATGAAAGTGCTTGCATGTGTCTTACTTTGATGTGCAGCTTATTATGAAGGAGAAAAAGCTACACTGGTGTGATTTTGGGGCATAAGTTAAGTTGTAAACTTTGGATGGAAACAGTCCAGTATTAATGCCCTGCATAGAATCACGCACACAAATAACTTGCTCCTCTCATCGAGATTGCGATCATGCATATTTATTAATAAAGTAGCATACAAAGTGACGTGGTAATGTGTGCAATATTTAAAGTTGCAGCTTTTTCCTTCTAGATGCTGCCAGATGCATGTATTTCACAAATGTGCGCGCTCTCTCTTTCTCTCTTTCCCCCTGTAGTTAGTTTATTAAATAAACATTAACCTTCTATACTACTCGGTCTAATTTAAAGCATGCAGAATGATAAAGGAAAAAATCCATAATGCACACTCATGGATTTTACCTTGCATAAAATGTGCGCAAAGCGCCTTTAAACATAATAGAGTTTTCCTTGAAAATAGAAAGAAAAAAAATTAAACCATTTTGGAAATAAGAACTTTATTTACATTACGAACTAAGATGTAACCGTTATCCATTTTATGCTTTGTTGATGGAAATTATGTCTTCTCTTTTCTAATGTCTTGGTATTTTTCCAAATATTTTACTGACGGTCATAAAAGTTTTGAAGATCAGTTTTATCTGCAGCAGGAGCAAGACATAGAATTGATGTGGTATTGCTAGAACAGAATGCATGCAGAAAGACTTTTAATATGTCAGTAACCTAGATGTAACTAAATGAATGGCAAAATCTGTTTAACTGATTATATTTTAATTACATTACAGCAGCGATGCTGTGAAAGGAACCCTATAAAAATGAAAAAGTCACATTAACCGGATATCAGAAGTTTATTGGTATGGGGAAAAAAACATTAGCTCTGCATATACTCTATATATTGTTTGAACATTGATATCGCAATGTGTATCTACAGTAGTCACATCGCAGGATTAGATTATTTACCAAAGTTTAAAAGATGATATTACTATTTTAAAGCAATTTATGTAATGATGGCCATGTCATTTTATGTTTGATTGTTCAATTTCTGTTCCTGGATATGGTTAGACTCTCCTGAAAACCATAAAGCACTTTATTTTACCTCTATCGTAGGTCTGTTGTATTTATATATGCTTGTAATTTATAAGCAAATGGCATTGCATAGAATCATGCTAGTCGATCTTAATGAATAAAATCTTTTTAAATTATAGAGCTATTCAATTAATCTGGTGAGATTATATTCTTTATTGCAATGTAAATCGCAGAAAGACAAAATATTGCAATGTCAGATTTTTCCAATATCGTGCAGTCTTATTTCTGGTGTTTGTGAACTGCGATATATAAAATACATGTGACATTTCTTATATAGTACATGTGTTTTATTTTATTTTATTTTTTTACACACTGGGTCGTAGGGCTGCACGATTAATTGAAAAAAGATTGCAATCTTGATTCGACCCTACACACGATCTTTATTTAGCTTGTCTACGATTCAGCCACTTAATTATATATTTAAGGTCAGGAGAAAGGCATAAAGGTATTAATAATAAATATCCTTTATTTAATGCCTATAAATACGTATGCTTGATTGTCATCACGGGACATGTGGAGGAGATAGAGGGAGAGGTGACCAAGTGACCTGCAGTTTGGCAGTATTTCCGGTTTCAACTGAACGAGAAGGAAGACGTGGGAAATATGAACTAGATGTCTGCATTAGTGCTAAAGATCTTTGCCCGAACCCGACAGGACCCGGCGGAACCTGTCGGGTTCGGGTTTGATTTCTATCATTTTAGACGGGGCCGGGCTTGGCTTTGCTTGCGCAGTAGGTAAATGAATAGTTGTGTGATAAATTTTGATTAGCGCAAGAAAGTAATCAAATCGTTTTTTACAACATTAAAATCCATCCCTGCAAAGGTGAAAAGAATGATGACGGAGAAGTTAAAAAGGGAATTTTGATGGCGGTCAAGCCAGTCACTAGTTCATAAGGAACGGTCATTCTAACCGCCAAGGTATTTTGGCGGTCGCTCATACACTACGTATTACGGTAGAGCGCTAAACCGCAAACGGACAGGTAAAAAGACGAGGTCACTCGCTACACTGAAACTGCTGTCATGGAAAATTAAATGGATGTTCCTGGCTGGTAGAAGATGAACAAACAATCCTACCCAAAACTTGCAAAATTAGCCATATCAGATCTATGCATCTCAGCCTGTAGCAGCAGCAGTGAAAGTGTGTTCAGTGCTGCTGGACGCACCATCCTGTGGATTTAATAATGTTCCTCCACAAAAACACGTAGCCTAATCTTGGTGAGTAAAGGGTTTTAAAATTATAAATGAATATTAATTAAACCATAATCATAATGTAGACAGAGCATACAGGCTAATTTTGGCATTATTCTTTTATTATTCAGCTTCACCGTCGCCTTAAGGCCAGAATGTGAAGAGAAGTGGCGAAACAAATCTTGCACAGTCTTTATATTTATTTCATTATTGTCAAAATACCCGTCATAATTTAGAATTTATTTGAATTAAATTTGTTAAGCAAGACTTCTTTTTATTTGTTGTGTTAGCCAATTTAAAGGCTAAGTGTACGTACCAAGGCCTATTTAGAGTGCTGAAATGTTACGATGTTACAGAGGACTTGTTTTATTTCTTTGTTCCAACTTCCAAGTGGCCTATAGTCTACGTTTGTTACGAATAAATTATGTTAAAACATATAAATGACTCATTCTTAAAAAAACAAAAGAGCTGTGTGAATGTGCACATTTGAATAATGTAAACGGGTTTGGGCTTTATAAAGCTGTCAATCAAAATGTACCAGTCGGGCTCGGGCCCCATCGGCCCGAATTTTTATGGCCCAATTACAGCTCTAGTCTGCATTCCAGCTGCTGTACTGTGGGAGCTGACCAGATTTCTTGCGGTACGGGAATAAATTTCCGAATAAAGCGTGGGAGTGGTCGGTAATACCGGATACCGGGGTAAAATAGGGAGGAGATTTGATGGCATCAAAATTTGGATACCGCCCAAACCTACCTGCATATGCTGTGAATAACAGGTAATAAAGTTGTAAGTAACGTCCAGTTTGTTGCACAGAACGATCATTTAGGAGCAGCGTGGAAAGTATGATTTGCATGTAATTTTTATTTTTTTTTTTTCGTGACGGCTGCTATGACAGCAGCACACTTGACAGTGATAGTGGAACCGGCTCGCAAATATCACATTTTAGAGTTATGATAACGACTAGTATTTGATATATTTTATCTTTCATAGCGAACACAAAGTGTTGTGCATTAGAATAAATGTTTACTGGGTCAGTAAAACCACTCTAGCCTATATAATGTTGAATAATGCAGGAGGGAATCTGATAATAACAAATGTCTCATTTTAATGAATAAATGTTGGTCTAATAATGTTGTCAAAGACAAATGACAAGCATTTGTCTCAAATATAATATTTCAACTTCAGAATTATTAGTAGTTATATTCTGATGCCATCACTTTACTGTGAATTAACAAACAGGACAAATTTAAAGTGTTTAAGTCCACCATTCCAAGTCTATACAAAAATTAGCATTTTAACTTACAATAGACCTACACATAAGCCTAATATTATTATTGTTTTACCATATGTTTAAGAACACTAATAATAATAGCCTACTGATATTAACCTTTATTTTACATCTACAGAACCGCAAAAAAAATCGTGATTCTCATTTTAGTCAGAATCGTGCAGCCCTACTGGGCGGCATAACCATTGCATGTTTCTGTTGAGCTTATGAATCCAGTAACCAATCACACTGTCACTGTATAAAACACTAGGGTTTTGTATAGCATGAATTCTGCACATTCAAATTTGAAAATATGATATGCCCTTTTCCTGTTTGTAAAAAAAAAAAAAAAACATGTTTGTATTTTATTTTGTATTTTAACATTGTATGTTATTTTATTTTTTTATCAGTCACATATTAAACAATATTTAATTACTCATTTTGGGTTACAGATACATAGTTTTTTTTCTAGGTATGATCAATAATTAGTTTTCAAAATCTACATTTTCTCAAAATCAGAAATGCGTTTACCTCACAACTTCTCCCCTTATGCAATGTTAAAAAGTAAAACACAATTCTTATGTTTGAGAAGCTTTCGAGATGTCAATACTAATATATGGCTCCTGTCTGATAATGGCAGGTCAGCAGTTTGCACTAGAAATCCTCTGTTCCAAATGAGTCATGCTGCCTGCCACATGACGTGTGACTTCTGCCAAGTGAGTCATCTGAAACGAGCGCTTCACAGACACACAGGGCCGTAGGAATCAAATCTTCTATGGGTTAGTGACGGACAAGATTTTGTATAGCTAGTCATTTCAGGAAATATTTGCCTCAGTATCCTGACTGTTTTATAATAGGATCAGTTATATAGGAATTGGGAATTGTACTTGTTTGAGATACTGTTTGGAAGGAGTGGCTGCAATACAGTTTACGGGTCCAGGCCGCTACTCATTTGAATTGACAATTTTAATTGACAAACTTTTTTGTCATATCAAACATGTGAACACAAGTGAATCTCTTGCAAAAACATAGTGTACACTACAATTTAGTTGAATCAAATAAACTTTTCTATACATCTTAGTAGGGTTGCGCGATATTGGAAAAATCTGACAATGCGATATTTTGTATTTCTGCAATATATATTGTGATGTGAATACAGCTTTTATTTGAAAAGAGTTCTTAATATTAGAGTGATAAGGTTGATTTTTGTTGTAGACTGATTCTCAAATAATATATAACAAAGACTTTACAAGCATAGATAAATACAGAATAGTCAGAATGCTAAATAGTCAGAATGTATACAGATATTCAATAATCAACACTGCATAGTCTTAATTGTATATAATGTAATCTTTATTAATGTTAAAAACATAATTTCTGGTAGCCAGATGTCTTAAATTCTGAAATGTTCACACAGTCGCAGGCCTTAAAGACATAGTTTACCTAAAAATGAACATTTACTTACTATTTACTCACTCTTCACTTGTTTCAAACCTTTATGAGTTATTAAAATATCTTCTTTGTGTGTTCAACATAAAATAAAAACCTCATATACGTTGGAAACAAGTGAAGGGTGAAATAAAAATAGTGAGTAAAAAGATAAATTTTGTGGTCAACTATCTCTTTAAAATGCATGCAGATAATACATTTTTACTCCATTATAATTAAACTCAACATTGCATATCCTGCGATGTGATTATTGCGGATGCACACATTGCGATATCAATGCTAAAACTATATATTGTTCAGCCCTACATCCTCTTGCATCAATTAAACTGACTAAAAATATCAAGTTAAACTTTGTATAGCTTAAAAAGAAACCTGATTACTTTTTAAAATAAGTTAAACCGACATAAAAATGTTCGCTGTTTTGACTTTTTGTCATTAATTGTTTTACAGTGTACACAAGATAGCAATATCTTAACAATTTATAAAAGTGTTTCTTTTTCTGGCCAACTTATATATGAGGCATGCATATATTTTGCAATGTTTTTGAAAATTTTACAGCGCTTCTGTGAGCTCTTATTAGTACCATTTGTTGAGTCTATTCTTCTCATATAGACTTATAGAGCACTTGGGTCCAGAATATGCATCGAGTGACGTTAGACTTAAGTGGATAGTAGTCGCATGTTTTCTGATGTACCTTAAAGTTGGAGGTTTCTCTGTACACTTTAAAAAAAGTCTTATGTCCTAATTATTAAACAAATAGTGATAACACTATTGCACGCAAGATTTTTAAGTATTTTTCAAGACTTGATAAATTATTATTATTTTTATTTATTTTTTTAAGCGAAAACCACTTAAATGAATCATGGGAAAATTACTAGTGATAGAGTGATAGATTGGAGCTGCACACATAATCGAAAAAAAGATTGCGATCTCGATTCAACCCCCTAGACCAGTGGTCACCAAACTTGTTCCTGGAGAGCCGGAGTCCTCCAGATTTTAGCTCCAACCCTAATCAAACACACCTGAACAAGCTAATTAAGGTCTTACTAGGTATACTTGAAACATCCAGGCAGGTGAGTTGAGGCAAGTTGGAGCTAAACCCTACCGGGACACTGCCCATCCAGGACTAAGATTGGTGACCCCTGCCCTAGACGATCTTAATCTAGCATTTCTACGATTCTATCAATCATATTTTCAAGTTCAGGGGTGAAAAGGCGGCTGCACGAGTCTCTTCATTGTTTCACACATGTTGCTCAGCTATGGACACCTCCAAATGATGTTAAAAGAGTCACATACTGTATTTATAAGGTATAATTCACCTAAAAATGTCATTTTGTCTTCATATAATGCAGTATTTGTAGCCGGGAAATCACACGTGATGCGTGTGCGTCTACTTCAGGGAACAGAACCTGCATATGTTGTGAGTAACAGCTAATAAAGTTGTAAATAATATTCAGTTTGTGGCACATGATCGTTTGAGAGCCGCGCGCGAAGTATGAACAGCACTTGAAAATGAACCCGAACGCGTGCACATCATTTTAATAATCATATTGCATTTTAAAGAGATGACTGCGACAAGCATTTGATGTTTTTTACTTTCACAGCAAACAGAGTTGTGCATGAAAATAAATGTTTACAGTGTCAGTATAACTACTCCAGCCTATATAATGTTGATTTTACCCGTGAATTAAATGGTCTAATAATGTTGTCAATGACAGATTGCAAGCATAGGTCTATATCTCAAACATAATTCAACATCAGAATTATTATAAGTATAATAGAACTATTTATAGAAACCAGGAGACCTACACATAATATTAATATAGTTGTTTTACCATGTTTGAGAAAAAACAATAATCTCATATTATCTTTATTTTAAGCAAAAAAATCATGATTCTCATTTTAGCCAAAACTGTGCAGCTCTTTGATAGATGAAGATTTTAATATTTTTAGTGGAATGTGCTTTTTTAATTTAAACAAATTCACCACCATTTACACATATTTATTAATGAAAATGACTCATTATTCATAAAATGTAAAATATATAAATTATAATGAAAAACATACATGTACACAATGCATTTTTGCCAAATATCATTTTATTACATGTTCCATTGATTAAAAAAAAGGTACACTTTGTTAAACAAATCTATTTAAAATTTACAGCAATGTTAAGCTCTGAAAAAAGTTCTTTATCCATGTCACGAAAAAAATGTTCTGTCAACTTTATTTTGTAGGAATAGTCACATTTCAGACAAAATCTGACAGTATTTGTGTATTTGTGAATATTTGTATAAATACAGTTCAACAATTCTAGATTTTCCAAGCCAGCAACGACTCGGTCATCTTCCAATATAATGCAGAAGTCCTCATTTTTGGTCATCCCTCTGGCAGACAACAATTCTCTGTGCATTCCCACACTGTAAAATAAACATTAAGTTTATTATTATGAAATTGTGCAATTGTAAATTTCAAATGTTTAAGGTTTCCTAAAACACATTAAGTAACTAAAACACTTCTTTGTATATCTGTGAAAAGTAATTTTAAAAATATAAAATGCATTTTTCTGAAAAGTATAAATATCTGAAACAGTTTAAGACACTTATATTGCACTCCTAGATGAGCTCTTCCTCTTTTTACCGCTCTGCTCCTCTTTTGTGGGAAAATACTCTGAAAAATTTCTTCATTGATCTGAAAAATGAAGCAAATATTAGTTTTTATGTACAGAATTATATAAAAGCAAAGTTAATTACATTACATCATCATTGCTGTAAAAGTAGCCTTATGAAATGGAAAAGCAATAGCTGTGCATAAACCCCATTGAATATCTATAGCTAACTTAGCTTAGCTTAGACTTACCACTTAACAAGATCACTGTTGTTCATCCACCAAGCTTACTGTCAAATATTACAATGCAAAAAAAATTGTTCAATTTCAATGTAAAATTCAGAATAAACACAGAAAGAAATCAATTTAAAAAATATGTGGGTGGTTTAAAAAAAAAAAAAAACTTTTATCCCTAATTGCATCGAATAGCATACACTAAGCTTCTGAAAAAGCTTGAACAGCATGTGTCTTTCCTAAAAGAGCTTATTTAAGACAATACAAAGTATAAATGTTAATGCTTATTTTTAATGACCACATACATTTTTTTAATGAAAATTACAAGCCTCAAGATTAATTTTTTAAAGTGTACTTCCATTTGTGATGGAGCTTGTCATGGAAACATTCATCTCATTGCATTCACACTGTACCAATCAGGTATTGCTTTACCACTGGCATGGTTTTATGGGTTTGTTGAGTTACAAAATGAAAAACTGTAGTTGTGTTTTTGCATGTGTTCTTACAAAAAATATAAGATTTTTTGTAAAATAGTATGAATTAGTATGACTTTTTATCAATGGACCTTGATGAATTATGAACCTTGTTATCTATGACATTGCTAATACTTTATTTTCCAGATGGCTGTTGAAATATTTTAAGATGAAGTTAGATAATAATATGTTCCTAATGTAGTAAACAAAGATTGCAAGCATCTCATTATTGGCTGAGTGATAAGTCATTTGAAAGGTCTGAAAATGTCAGGACTCTGGTCGTGATTTATTTAAGCTACATCTGTCGATAGACTCTGATTTGGCATCTACATACCAGCCTCACAGCTGACCAAAATAGCAGACATCACAATTCAGTTTCTGCCAGCTGGGTTTATTCAACTCTTGCTGTTGGTTAGGCCATGAAAAATGTATCAGGAGAGAATCCGAGAAGTTCATTTGTCCAAGTCCTTTTCAATAATAATAATAATAATAATAATAATAGTAATAATAATAATAATAATAAAGGCATGCATGTAATTAATTCATAATTTTTTGTTTACTTATGTTTTTATTTGTAATGAAAGTGTTAGAAGTTTTAATAGGTAGGGGCTAAATTGTCCTGCTGTTGTTTATTATTATTGTTGTTGTTGTTGTTGTTGTTGTTTTTAAAAATGTTATAATGGCAAACTAATTATTGAAACAGTTTAACATAATATAACATTTCTATTTATACTTGCTTTATTATTTTTAAAATAATCATAATTACTGTTTTTTATTAACAATAAAAATTAATTAAATAACAAAAACAATTTCATATCAAATGATGATTATTACCGATTATTATTGATTATTATTATTAATAAAACTCAAAGGTTGCCAATTATAGTAATATTAACAGCAATAATAAAAAAATAATCATTATTGGTTTTTCTTGCTTATTGTAGAGATTCACAGTGGTGCGAAAACTGGGTTGGTCCATGATTGTAGCACAGGCTCGGGTCTTTTGAGATTTAAAAGCACAACCTTTTTAAGCAGCTCAAATCTACGAGCTCACAGCTTTCCCTTCTTGGTTTTATTGACTTATTTGAAAACACTTTATGGTACTGTGTGATATTGAGCTGCCTTGGTTCATTGTTCTCTTTACCTGTGACGATTGTGTATGCGGCCCCTTTAAGTTTCTCTATTATGCTTATGCTGCTCAATCTGGGCCCTGAGCTGAAGCTCTTGCTGTCAAATGAGTGAAGCCTGGCAAGGGAAGCCACTGGGAGTTTTGATTTATCTCCACTCACACTGTTCTGGAGCAGACATGCAAATCCAGTGAAACGAGCGCAGCCCGCTTCGTGTCGAAGCGAAGAAGGCATTGGCGAATTTTAAGTGGTGGAGAGGAAGTAAAATGGGACGCTTCAGACAGATTTTGGGAAATAAAATAGCAGGAAAATGTGGAATTAAAAGGAAGACGACTAAGACATGGTTCGTAACAGGATTTCATCCACGTTCAAATCAAGTATTAATTAATTAACTGGATTTCCTGCTTAGCGTTTCTCTTATGGTGTTATAGTGCTCAAGGGGAAAGCTGTTAATGGTTTGGGTAATTGAGTATTAAACTAGAATAAACAAAGCTGGCACAGAGTGGTGAAAGTAAGCTGTTATTATGTTCTGCTTTGGTTGTTTCAGTATTAAGCTAGCGTAGCCACATCTACATTTTGGTTAATGCACATTAAATGTTAAGATTTGCGATATTGCAATTTGCATTGTTAAAAAGATGGGCAGCATGTTTTATTCCTGCCATAGAAATGCTGAACAGGATGTTTCTGTGAACTAAATGAGGGGTTAATTGTATGCCTGCAGCATTTCTTATAGTTGAACTAAATGATCTTCCAAATCAATGAAAAATGCATCAGACATCGTTCGCAGGCCTTAATACTCTGAGGATTTGAAGATACTGTTTGATGAGCTTCTTGCATTGATTCACAGTAAATCAGCACATTAAGTGTCTTTGACTGGTATTGCTTTTTTTTTTTTTCATGGCTTAGATTTAAGCGGTAGTTCACATTGAGTTTTCAAAGCGTTTATTACCTCTTGAGTGAGCAGGCCATCTGCATTTCCCCCAGAACAGCTGTTTGGCTGAATTGTGTAATGCCATTTTGGACGCAGTTAACTCCGCGTCAGCCCTAGCTACTCTTTAATCCAACTTGTTATAGTATTGTCTGGGTGTTTTTTTCTTTTTTCTTTTATTGTCTGGCATGTGTTAACCCTAATGTCAGTGAAGCATGCTGAAGCAGGTTTGCTGCTTTTATGTTGAATTTTTAGCCTTCAGTATAACGTGATTATTATAATAGTTAGAAAAAGCAGTTTCAAAAGCATTACTATTCATGTGGGACTAGAATAAAGGTTACTGGGTCACATAAGATGAAAGGTTAGAGCATCCGCTGTGTAAAACATGCTAGAGTAATTGGTGATTCAATCTGCTGTGGCAATTTCCAATAAATCAGGGACAAAGCTGAAGTATAATATATTTTATTTAAGCTTTTTTCTTTTTTTTAATGCAAAAACAGTACAAAAGAAATCCACTGGTATAAACATAGCAACCCCAGCAATAAATTAAAAAATAAAATAAAATAACTAAATAAATTAAAGTGAGTAAATAACAATTAAGTGGGGGTATTTACCAATCAAAGCAATCATAATGTTCACATATAATTATGAGAGTATGATCAGTTGTTCCAATAAATCGTTGGCACAGCACTAATCAGTTCTGAGGAAATCCAGTAAACGTTGCTATACAATTTGAAATTGTGTTGATATTTTGGTTTCAGAGAGTGCATCCTCTCGAGCAGAATGTCTTGATGCCATTCACCCATTCACTCTTTGAAACATGGAGGGTCAGAAGTTTTCCAGTTTAAAGTATTCTTTTTATTTGCAAGAGTTAGGCCTATCAAATGAGGACGTTGCTGGGATTTTGGAAAAGTGTATAAGGTCTCAGAATATCCAAGAATTGCAAGGCAATGGTTCAGGTTCACCTGCTTTTGAAAAATCTTTGAAAAAAAAAACAATAATATATTTCCAGCTGAAGGATAATATTAAATATATTATAATATTAAAGATTTTTAGCTTGAACTGACTTTGTTGTTTTATAATACTTGATGATAATAATAATGCACAATAATTGTACACATAATGTACAGGTCAGTGGCTGCTACCACTTATGACTCGGGAAAAATAGTATACTGCAGTAAACTTCTTGCAATACAGTTGCATTTATATCATTTATAAAAATATTATAAAAGAAATTACCATTTTGTAACAAGCAGTTTTTTATGGCTAAACATCAGTTGAAGTGGATGAGAGCGGAAGGCTCAATCCAACAAGATTCCAATAAATGTACCAGCTTGAACGTACAAAAATTAAGTCAATAGGCAAAGCAAAATGAAAACCCTATGCATTGAGGTCATTTCAAATCAAGTGATCAGACTATTCAAGAAACTGAACTATTTTTAATCAGTTTTGCTTGGATACCTGCGTAGACTGGTAGACACTTGCAGACCCCTTTTTTGATATTTTATGTGTGTTTGTATGTGTAAAAAAATATATTTTTTGTTTCCTATTAACTATTAATCTGTTTTGTTTGTAAATTGTTTTAAATGTATATTATGTTTACTTGGGGCAACACTCTGTGTGAAGTTTGCATGTTCTCCCCGTGTGTAAGTGGGTTTCCTTCGGGTGCTCCGGTGTTCCACACAAGTCAAAAGACTTGTGCTATGGGTGAATTGGATAAGCAAAATCGTCTGTTGTGATTGGGAGTGTGTGGGTGTTTCCCAGTGATGGGTTGCAGCTGGAAGGGCATCCGCTGCGTAAAACGTGCTGGATAAGTTAGCAGTTCATACCGAAACGTCAAACAGACACTGGTGCTCCTGTCAAACCTCCACTTGTTTTTCCTCCATTTCTTGGGTCCAAATAAACCAAAAATGAGCGCTTTTAACTTCTCCCTCACCCTTCCGCTGGCCTGCAGGCACACGCACACACACACACACACACACACACACACACACACACACACAAGTGAATGCTGCTCTCTCATTGGCTGTAGGCAATTGCCGATGTTATTTTCAGTCAAAACTCATTTCACACGGCAT
Source organism: Danio rerio (assembly GCF_052040795.2). NCBI lineage: Eukaryota > Metazoa > Chordata > Actinopteri > Cypriniformes > Danionidae > Danio > Danio rerio. Next base: position 28,800,203 of record NC_141031.1, on the reverse strand, counting down.
GATTTGAATCGCTGACAGCTCCTAATATTTAGCATGCCAAAAATCTCATAGGCATCGGCGATTCTCTCAGATCGCATCTTTGATAGTTCATACTGTGTGACTGTCAACCACGTGCACGAGCACCGATTTGCCTGTGATTTCAGCCATTTGTCGGCGATTTCTTAAAACCTGTCGGCCTTTAAAATACCTTTAATAGATTCTTTTAAAATCAGTCCAAACTCTAAGATAACATTTCCAATAGAATATTCTATACTATTTCTCATCAGTTTTGTTTTAGCGTTGGCCCAAGTTTGACACAAAATAAAATGTGTATTAGTATAGTAAAGAAACATTCTGTAAGATGTAAAATTCTAAGCTATAAACTTGTTTACCATTTTCATAATACATGGGAAAAACAGAAAATGCAAGCGCTTTTTGTCTTAAACGTTTGGGCCCCCTTTCCATTTTATTTCAAGCATGTAGTTGTATATATATTTTTTTAAATCATTGGATGATAAGCCTCAACTAGCATGTTGCCGTATCTGCCAATTGGTTTAGCTGATTACTTTCCTGTTAGCCGACAATTGTATTTTCTTGCAGGAAACATGTCAATAGCAGTCATTAGGGCCAGACAGGCTGTGCGGCTCATTCACTTGCTGAGGAGGCCAAGGTCAGCCGCTGCTTCTAGGTGAAAGGTTTCTGATGAACTTCTGCTTTAACCCATCAAAGATTAAGATTATAGATTCATGCCACAAATTGGTGAAAGGAAATGAGTCACTTCTACTGCATCCTGCCCCAACAATATCCTGTTGATATCTGTGATGTGAGTCTTAGAGAGGGGTGTGTCAGTCTGCAGTTCCTTTATCCTCAGCCGTATCATTAGTTTGTATAGGAATTAAAACAAAATTCCATTCTATAATGTACAGCGGGGTTCATGTCTGATGGTTTAGGTTTTGTCATTAAGCATTAATGACTCTTAGCAGCTTTGATACAGCTGTGAATACTCTGCTGCTAAATAGACAGATCTGTGATTTATTTTTTATTTTTGGTGACATTTCTTGCCCACGTTTAAAAAAAAATTACTACAGCAAAGGTGTAAAATGAACACTGTAAGTGCCAGATGTGATCAAAAATGGTTTTGGCAGTAGTCTTACTCTTGCTGTTTTTAAGTGAGGATTAGGCTTTTTTAATACCTTTTTTTTTTTTTGGTACAGTCTTGCTGAAAATGATAAGAGAGCTTTAATATAAAATAGCTAATAATAGGACAAATAAAAATAGCCAAATAAAGTTATATTTATAAATATTGAGTAATATTTTAGGTTATGTATGTATTTATGTTTGTATTATTATTATTATTATTATTATTATTATTATTATTATTGTTATTTATGCAAAGTAGTGTTGGTTATTATAAGTGCCTCCCACTAGGCATGGGCCGGTATAAGATTTTGATGGTATGATAATCTTGGATAAAAATATCACAGTTTTACAGTATCCCAGTATTGTGATCACTGCTACAAAACATTCTTTTTAAAGGGGTACAAAGAAAAACAAAAATGTTTTCCACTTTGAAATCAAAATATTCTATTTTTTGAAAGATTTGTTATTTTGGAGCAGTAAACACATCAGGCTACATATTTAAAATAAATAATTGACTTCTGCTGTCATCAAAAACACAGATTTCTTTACAATTTAAAACGGCATCTTGAATATTTGTTTCTGCTGGAGATACTGCTGTTCTAAAAACTAAAAAAATGTAAATAAAAAATCTTATACATACCTTAGGGATGGTATTACAGAAAATTTTGCCAGTATTAAAACCTTGACTTTTCCAAACTGCGGTTTACCTTGAAAACTGTTATCATCCCATACCTACTTCCCACACAAAGACTTTACAAGGCTGGGCCGTCCATGCATATTAATAGCCACCCAAGTATATTTGGTGACACTTTTTTTTTTTTTTTTTTTTTTTTTTACTATTATTAACCTTTAGTTTTTTTGTTTCCATTCAAGATAACCAAACATTAGCGATCAACTAACATTTCGTTTAGTACAATGCTTGTTTTGTATGTGCTTGATAACTGTCAACACTCCCACAGTACAGACAGTCTCGCATGCTCTGCAGAGACCCACAGCCTTTTTCGGACTTGAAAAATGTGTACGACCAGGTTTTCTAAATCTCTTAAAATGCCCAGGATTCAGCTTTCGCTTTCTAAAGCTGTCATTAATTGTATGTGTTTTTGCATTACCTTTTTATTTATTCCTGATTTATTTTTGCTTGGCTTCGCAGCTGACAGTGCACGCACAGCCGGGAGAGCGAGAGAAACATTAAATAATACATTCTTTAGTCTGATTGACTTACAAAAACTTTACCATAACATTAGAGAGGACGAAATTATATCTAAACTGGTTGCAAAATATATTTACACCATTAGAAATGGTTAATTAACTCATTTTTTATCTATACATTTAATTTTTTTATATCTACACAAAGAGATATTGTCTGTTATTTCTGTGATTTATTTCTCATTTGATGTATATTTTATGAATTTGATTGTTAATATATTACGTATTTTATACATAATATCTAAAATGCTTTGGCAACACTGTACAAGGTCATACAAATAAAGTAAATTACTCTTTCAAGAAAAAGAACCAGCTTCTGAATAAAATGAGTGCAAGGGGAATAATAGATTTCTTTTTTGTTTCAACAATCTTTTAAAGGTAGAAATGAAACCGTCTATAACAGTATCATTATAAACAACAATATTGTTAAAAATTGCATTATTTTTTTGTTTGTCTCGTGTAGTTAGTAATTATTTTTTTTCAAGCTACCACCGCAAGTATATTTCAAACCTGTGGGAAACACTGCATTATTGTAATATTATATGAAATATTGTTAATCAACTTTCTATAAATTTATAAGTATTTTTTAAATAAAAATAAAAATTAGTAACAAACATGTGATGTGTTGAATAAAAATAATATCATACAGGTTAATTGTTGCTTTTATTTCAGTGTTGTTATTAATAATAATAATAATAATAATAATAGAAAACTATTATTTAAATAATTATTAGTGTTCCATATACATTTTGCTATAACAGTATACAAATATATTGTTGTTAATAAACATTCAATATTTATATTTTACAAGTATGATTTTTTATAGTAATGCAGTCACAAATAATACAACAAGAACTTGTATATAAAATAAAAAAAATAAAAATGAATTATGATTTTATAGTTGTCACTAATTAATTTAGCCCAAATATTGTTTGATTTTGTCAGTCACTATGGATACTGCTGCTACTACTAATACCCAGACTGTGATGCATGCATTAAGACTTTCCATGCACATGTAGACTTTCTCTTTCTGAGGACATCTTAAACTGCAGCCTTTTGCTGTTTAGTCATGCTTGAGTTCCTCTTTCAGTCTAAATGTCTGCTACTGCCTCCATTGCAGAGCTGAAAGCCAGAGTGGGTCTTCCAGCCACAGTGTAACATGACCTTATGTGGAGCCCCCCAGTCAGCAAGGTGCTGTCTCAGAGAACTTACACCCGTTGCCCTGTTGCTTTTCGTGGATCATTTTACATCCTAATTCGGGGATGGTTAGATGGGGATGTCTGCCCATGGCTGGTCTTTGGCATGGTTTTCTTTAGTGATAAATTAATCTGTGCCAACCAATGGTTTTGACATAATTCATTTCTGCATTAAACTTGAGTTGGACTGACAGTTTTGTATTATTACCTTTGTTCACAACGCTTATGTCCATTTCCTTTATATTTTAATTAAAACTATTAAATCAGCATAATTAATTTGACTTTAATCTTATTATTAGATGTGTTATTTTGAAATACTGTCACCATGGTCAGAACATAAAAATCAATGAAAAGTTGTGCTCTTGATATTTGATAATGATTTATAATATTAGTTTATAGAATACTTGTTTTTATGTTTGGACAAATTATACAAGATAATCTATCTACTATTATAATCACATCTATTTTACAATTGTTCTAAACTTGTTTGGAAAAAAAACATACATATATATATATATATATATATATATAGTGTGTGTGTCTATATGTGTTTATTTATAACTTTTTTTAAGGATATTATTGTTTTTTAGATTAGTCTGATACTTTGTCTTTTGTAATGAAACAAAATAAACACACTCCTCATTTTATTACACTGAAAGCCTTTTTATTAACTGTATGTAAACAATTTGCCCTTGATGAATAACGGGAAAGCTATATACTCTCACCCATAAAGTATATGGTTGGGTGGGATTCTTAGTCATTGGGCACGTCAAAGCCTGTCCTGTAAACTGTTTGTTTAACTGTGTGTTAGTATTGTTTATTGAAAAGGGTCTCCTGAAAAACCCTCAAATTTGAAGTATGAGTTTGACACGGTCCGCACACACTATATATGGCATCATTCAGAGGAATTTATGACTGGGTGTAACGCGTGACCAGGAATCCCTGGTCAAATTCCTCCGCTGCTCTGTCCAGTTCATTTCTTCCATGTTACCTGCTGGTTCATGCAGCCAAACTTCATTCATTGACTTTGTAAGGTTGTTGTTGTTTTGTTGCATGAAGCATTTCATGAAGTGTCCCTGAAACAATAGCATATTGACAACAACTTGCTTCATATGACATGGCTTCTTTCCTGCATTGTCTTTGAAAAGCAATGGCTAAGCTGGAACATCAACAAAAGATGAAACTACTGACCTGTGACTTAATCCTCTAATCTCTAGTGTGCCGCCGCGTTGTGCAACCACAGATTCCAATGCATTATCATTCTGGGAAAAGGGTAAGTCTTTATTGTGGGTGGCTGCTTTTCAGCAGTAACTGTTGCTGTTTGATTTGGTAGCTGGTGCAACTCTAAGGGTTTTCCCTAGATGCGCAGTAACTTAAAATAAGTGTTTTTTTTTCTTATTAGCAGTGCATTGCACTCCAAATACATCAACTGCCTTCGTTTATGCACTCTGTGTGTGTGTGTGTATTTGTATGAATAGAGGAATAGCTGTATTTCATGTGGCCGACAATATGACTTCTGACATTGAACTTTCACATTTCTAGCTTGAAATATGACCTTTTTTATCTTGCAGTCTTGCTGATAGTAACCTACGTCAAATCTTGCTACTTTGAGAAGGTTGCATCTGTAATACGGATGTGTGTGAGTTTGAAATCACCATCTTTCTTCCATATTTTTATCAGCCCTTGCTGGTATTCCCCCTCTGAGTCATGTTGTCTCAGTTCTTCATTTCCTAAGGGATTAGCCCCCTGTGACACATCACACACCACTCACAACCTTAGATTCATGAAGCATTTTAGTCTCTGCATGGCATGTGCACGGGTGCATTATTACTCCTTTTTAATTTTTAAACATTTGATTTAATGTTATATCAAGGTGCTTGTCCTTTAGCAGAATCGCAATTACTGTGCATTGTGGTTGAGACCGATTATGCATCTCTTGCTCGTTTTGCCACTTGTTTTTTGGTATCCTCCATTGTGTGTGAGTCCTAATGTGAATCTGCACCCGCCAGAAGGTAATGTGGTTCTTTTTGAGGGGGGTGCCAGAATGACAGCCAAGAGAAGGGGGGGTTGTTGCAGTAAAAAGCTGTGAAATGACTGTAGGTGTCAAAGAGTCACATTTTAACAGTTAATGATGCAGCAGCAGCCAGCTCTGCCAGGCAATAAACTCTTTAATATGTTGTTAATTACTTCTGAGAGATTGGATATTGATTGAAAAGCAAAACGGGTTTAATTATAACCCAAGTGTTAATGTCATCCCAAGTGTTGACAGTTTTAGGCCTACGTGAGATGAACTTGAAATGGCTGAACCCATTCAGTTCTTTTATTTCAGATTGTTTATTCAGGCTTTACACCTGGCATTAGGATATTTTGACCATTATAGTTGCAGGTGGGCAGTGCTAAATCCAGGATAAAATGAGGTTTGAAACATTTTGAGCTTGTCTGCTTTAGACCACTTCCAGAGGAATTTTCAGACTGGAATTTTTTTTAATTTTATTATTTTTCATACTTTTTTTCATACTTGTGCGCTTAGTCACATAACAAGGCATTCAACGGAACTCATGTGTTGTACTAAACATGTGATGTACAGTATCAAGAAATGTGATGGAAATGAATCTGTTCTTTCTGAATGGATGTTGTCACAAGACATGCATTTGAATCAAAATGCATTTTAATGTCATGTGTAAACAAGGCCGAGTTGATAAAATACTATCAGAAAAACATTCAGAACATTCAGACAGAAAATATTCAGGAATTTCAAAACAAATGATATGAATGAGTTTTCATGAGTAGGCCTGTCACAATAATCAGTTGACTTATCGCGTTATACATGGACATGACCTCAATTTTTGGCCATACAGTATAGTCCATTATAGGCTTGGGCAGTAATATGGCATACCGTGGGACCTAAAATAGTCAGATTATGTATTTTATTACCGTTATAAAAAACATTGCACTTAAAGGAGACAAAAATTAAATATTAAATATAATTTTTTATTGACTTGAAATGCGTCGGTGTGGTCGCCATCATGGTACAGATGGCGAGTCATGCACCAAGTGACCTTTTCTCAAAAAAATAACAACTTCTGCAGTTTGGTAGTATTTCAGGTTTCCACTAAATGAAAATTTGCAAATTGTGCAACAATAAGGTGACCACGAGAGATACCTCAAACCTAAAGTCATATATATGGTGTGCAGTTTCTAACAGTTTAGGCACAAGCCAGCAGTTTGATGACGCTGTCTGAGTCTTGCATCATAATTTACCGTATACCGAGTAAAAATAGGGAGGATGTTTGACGGTATAAATTTTTGGATCCCACCCTACCTAGTCCATCGTGTTTACATAAAAATGTATGTCTTCAAAATGTGAGCAGATTACACCGTTTCTGTCATCTCATCTAATCTCCGTTGGAAGTGTCAACGAGTTCAGGGGGCTTTATTTTTACTAACAAGTAGGGCTGCATGATACTGGAAAAATTACACATTGAATTTTTTTTTATTTTGCCATTAATATATTGCGACATGAACAATTTCACTAGATTAGTTGAAAAAATGTTTTTAAAGAATGTATAATTTTAGATTGATTGGAAAGATGTGTAGGGGAGTGCATACAATATAATTCAAGTTTATTTGTGTATCTTTTAAGCACAATAAGTTTCGTATAATAAGCATAGTATTTGTATTATTGAGCACAATATTTGTATTATAAACAATGTATTGTTCTCCGAAGAGTGGAAATGTGTTCAGGTATAGAGTAATTGAATAATCAAATGGAAAGTTATACGGCATAGTTTTCGTTTTATAAATAATTCCATAAAATTAAGCATTATTCATTTTTCAAAGTTACAAACATTTTTTATGAATTTAATACCCTCACACAATCACAGGTCTTAAAAACACTTGCAGAGTAATCAGTTATAATCCAGACTCAACATTGCATATACTTGCGATCTGACTATTGCAATTGATCACATTGCGATATCAATGTTGAAATGATTTATTGTGCAGCCCTTACTAACAGCTCAAGAAAAGGTGAATTTTTACATTTTTCCTGAAAACTACATACCAGTTTTGAAGAGGTGTCAAAGTAAACACAAATCTGCAGTCCACTTTAAGAAAAGTTATGATTCACAAATAACATTAAAGCCAAAAAACATGCCATTTGAATGTGTTTATGCCAATGTAAATATCACAATAATTTCTTTAACAATATATCACACAACAAAAAAAGCCTTATCATGACAGGCCTATTCATGAGGTCTTATCATCTCTTCTACAATATAAAAAGTATATATGTATCTATACTTATAGGAAAGCAATTAACGTCAATTTGCCTTTGGAAATCTCAAGAAATGCATCAATGAGCATCATCGACCAAAAGAAAAGCCATAGAATGCTACATGTGAACTTGATTGTCTCTTATTTCATTTTTTAATAATGCTAGTGAGCATCGGCTTGTGTCTGCTGCAGCTCTGAGGTCCCATTGTGCTGCCTGCTGCAGAGAGGCGAAGAGCTTAGCATTTAATTGCCAAGGAAAGGAACAGGGAATTCTGATGAGAAAGGGGGCTTTCAAGAATGCCAGGGACAAATGATTATTTTGCCAGAGCCTTAAGTGCTTTATTTGAGATTCAACAGTGGGCTCTGGCGAATGGCTGCCAGGCTGGCACTGGTCGACGCTTCTCAGGGGAGAATATGTGTTAATATGGGGGCCGCGGGCTCACAAAGCAGTGTAATTGGGTTCGCATGGTTGGTGTCAGGGCAGCGGCACCGCTCCGTACACAAAGGGCACCTCCCAGCCTAGCTGCCAGGGACACAGAGACAATCCCCCTCCTGATCAGGGTTGTAATTCACTGGAAGGGCTTATTGAATTACTGGAATGCTGAGCGTCATTTTGTAAGGGCCCGCAGATTGCACAATGAGCCGAAGGCCTTGTGTTTGTCAGCGTGTGCAGCTCTTAGCCGCCCGACTCTGAAAAGCACTGCAAGTGGTGGCAGACTGCTGAGAAAATCTCTCTAATATCCCCAAATGGCATAATTACTCTTGCATAAATTCAAATTCCTTCCTCCCTTTTCAGTAATTATTTGAGTGTATCTGCATCAGAGGTTACAAAGCCTGTTGTCTCTGCTTTTAACCCCCTGTGACATCCTGCAGCTGATTAGCCTGTAAGGAGGGCTTTTTCAGCTCTCTCAGTAGGCATGAGTGCCATGTCTGCAGCTGGAGGCTGATGTGCGATTCAGTCGTAAACGATAAAATTGTTTGTTGTACCTTTACGTTCCACATCCGGCAGTCTGAGCTCTGTAGAGAATATTTCAGCATTTTCTCGGTGTGTGTGTGTGTGCGTGTCACTGTGCGCTGCACCATAATCCCAGTGATTTGGCAAACGGATGGACTGAAGTTTTAGTCATGATGTGTTTTTTTTGTTGTTGTCATTTTTGGTTTAATATCCCCTGTTAGTAAATAGATGTGTGCAGTTTTGTCTTTATTTACTTTAAAAAACAATTCCAGCTAATAGGGTGCAGCAACATGGCCACTATTTAAGTGGCCTTAGTAGGGCTAGGCGATTTGGCCTAAAATCAAAATCTCAATTAATTGAACATTTTAACTTGATTACAGTTATTGAAGAATTATTTTATTTATTTAAATTTTTAATAGTTTTCATAGTTTACCGACAAGTTTTGTACAGTAAATATAGTCACATATTACAGGTGAGAGATTTCTAAATCAATGGTGCATTACTGATTTTAAAATAAGGAAACACACACTGTCTACTGCATAATTCTTAAACTCAACTCCTGGAGCGGCACAGCTCTGCACAGTTTTGCTCTAACCCTGATCAAACACAGCTGAACCAACTAATGAAGGTGTTCAAGAATCCTTTGAACACTTTGATTATTTGAGACCTAAGATCAACTATCTATGATTATTTATTAAACATCATAAATTTTTTTTAAGAGGTGAGCGGGTCTGAAACCACGCCAAGGCTGCGCCGGACTATTCCACGGCGTTCGACACCAAAGGATAAATCAAGTTTAACAGAGCGGAGTCACATGTCTCCACATGCGTTAGGGAAAGTAATTGAAAAAAATAACCTGTAAAAGTAGTTCATAATAGGTTCTGAATGTCAATTTGAATATTTTTTTATTAATCGCCCAGCCCTAGGCCTTTGTTTTAAATATATATGTTTTTTCAAAGAAATGTTTATAAAAAGCTGGAAGTCCCCATTGGAACACGTCATAGAAAGTAGTCAAAACTAAGGTTTACGTGTTATTATTAAAAAACATTTCTTGCTCTGTTTGGTTTAAAGTTGTAATTTTTGACACGCTATTAAACAGTTGAATTGAATGTGTATAAATTTATGCTTAAGAAAATAGTTGATGATTGGTGTTGATTTTTGGCAAAGTGTTTGACTGTGTGCCATCAACACCATCATGTTCAGTTACTGTTTATTGGTTGTGTAATGTCAAAGAACTGAAAGTTTGTCTACGTTAATCTGTATCTGTCAATACAGTGTGCATTGCCCTTTAAAAGACATGCTAACTGGTTTTTACTCAGTGTCATTGTGGAGAGAAAAAAAAACATTTCTTAATGATGCACAGTCACAAAAATGAGTAAATTCAAAAACAGGAGACCAGTAGCTCTAAATATAGTAAAAACATTTGCAAGGCCATGTATAGCACTCCACAAAAAATACATTACATTTAACAGTGCATAACAGAAAAGTATATTTACAAATGAGAAACATACAGAAATATAATAAGCTGTATGTAATATTTCAATAATCAGAGACTGTCTATTGTGCTATTTTCAGACATTCATTGGAGTGGGTGTATGAAGAAGAGCTATTTTGCTGCAAAGTCTGCATGAATGAATCAGTTATTCCTTCGTTAAACTTGAATGTTTAAAAAATAAAAATAAAGTGCAAATGTTACGTAATGAAAGCTTTAACAAAAGCATATACCATGTGTTAACCTCATAGCTCACAGTATGTCTGCTTTTAGAGTTTATTAGTTGCGCTTTCCTTCCTGGTACACCATTCTAGCGCCCGCAGTAATTATATGTGAGTTCATTAAGAAAGGACTAGTTTAACTGAGGGTAGCTTACAACAGAGGACCTAGATGATTCATATACTTTCAATTCCAGTAAGTAAATATAGCATTAATAAATCATTTTCTTGTTTCAGTCCATATTTAGAACAATGATGATCTGAAGTTTGCAGAAACAGAAGCTACCAGAAACCAAGTCATATCCTGTTTGACTGACTAATGTGAATTTCTTGTTTGCTCTCCTGATTGCATTATCATTAATAAAAAAGATCAAATTCAACACATTTCTTTTGGTATATGGAAAATATTTGGTGCAACAAAAACTTGATGTAATGCCACATTGTCTTATAAAATCACTTGTAAAAATCCCTGACAGCGATTTGTTTATTTAAAATGTGGTCAATTCGCTGTTGACTCTGCACACGAGTGCATCCGACTGAAATCCTGAGGCGGGAATTCATCGTCCATTTGTCTTAGCTGTATTCCTGGCCCTCGGGGCTTTTTCAAATCCTGCGGCTTTTACGTTAACCTACCATTAACACGGTGCCACATTTATGATTATCAGCTGCTCGGATGTGCGCAGCTCTCCATTTCTCTCCAGCCAGAGTGGCACTTTGCTGTGACTGGCAGATTAATTATGGAGTACATGCAATGCGGCCCCTGTAGACGACTGAGCCGGGGAGGTGGGAATTTGCCCTCATGTAAAGCAATGAGACTGGCGCTCTGAGGACACAGCACCCCGGCCAATGTGTATCTGCCAGACCTTGTTACTGGAACAGGCCTCCTCCGATGCCTCAGATCTCCTGGCCTGTGCACGCTGCCTTAAAGGAGCCTCTCTGGCAGGCCTGAGATCAGCGCTGGCATCCGACAGGCCGGTCTCACTGTGACAAGCCCTGATCTGCTGCAGGCTGTAATAAGCCGAACAATGCGCTCGGCTGGCAGTGTGCGCAGCGGAGCGATAATTGACACATCCTAAAAATGCGAGTAACGACTGGGTTATTAATGCTCTCATCCTGGGGGTGGTTTCAATGCAACCATTAAGCCTTTAATGGAGAGGGAAGACTGACATTTAAAAGCTGTTGCTGTTACCTACTTTTCCATTTAATGAAGATGAGTCTTCTCGCCGGCCGCAGCAACAATTACGCCACTCGACATTCAGGCGCAACAATGAGCCGTTGCTATTTTAGTTATTCTTGTTTTCAAAAATAACTCCCGATCAGCGCCCAGGGCGTTGGAAAAAAGGAGGAATCTCCTCTTTACTCTGGTGCAGGTGAGCGTGTTTCCCACCCCTCCCAGTTTCCCTTTCATGATCGCTAAGACAACACGAGCCTTTCTGCACGCTGTAATAATGTTGTTGATATGGAAGACATGGCCAGAGTTTCGGTTAGGAGTAGAAAAGCCAAGGGCTTGTTACTAGGTTACATCACTGTTGTTGTTGTGAAGCGGTGTGCCAGGTCTTCAGGCGCTGTGGAAGGAGCTCACAGAGAGTGATTCCCCTCTGCCGAAGCCAAGTTACCATCCCCCCCGACGAGGCCTTCTCTTCACCGCAAGTCTGCTTACTAATCCACACATCCATGTACACACACCAGTTTGCTCGCGTTTGTTCCGTAAAGTAAATATTTATTGTTCACGCTTTGACTCGTAGAAACGGCGTCGGAGAGCGAGAGCATACGGCGTGCCAAAGCAATTAACGTTCTCTTTTAACACTGTGATCAGATGATATTGAGTTTTGGAAGGAGATTACTCCCGAGTAATTGTCATCTTTGAATTACAGTAGGATCATTTTCGGCTTTGTGTATTTTACCTTCAGATTTCTCAAATGTTCTTTAATGCAGTCTATTAGAAGATAGATATTCATTTTTAGGGCGTTTGCACTCTTACTAAATCACTTTTGTGTGATGTATCTTTAATGACCATATTCATATGGATGTTTCACAGATGCATGCAGCACCTTAACTGGGTGTCTACAGAGTCTTCATTTCAAAATCAAAATTTTAGGCCTTAAAGTTTTAAATTCACAAAAATATTGTGTTGTAGGTCTTAAATCATTTTAAACCGGTCTTAATTTTTTAAAGTTACCCAATCACCCCAATACCCTTCTAATCACCAACAATTCATCTAAATAGTTTTTTTATTGCAAATAAATATTTATTTCAAAACATCTGTAAGACATTTTACAGCAAATTAAATTCCTTAATCAGGAAAAGAAAACTAAAAACAGTTACACAATTCCTCATGATAATAACAGCAATATATCCTTTGACATGTTCTTCCATTTAAACAAAAACAATTGACAGAAGTGTGAGTGGACATAATATTTATAAATAGGCATGAAACTTGAGGTTTCATAAATTGAAAAAAGTGTATACAACTAGAGCTTTCTTGTTTTGACGCATTAAAGAATGTGAATCAAAGATAACTACTTTTGTGTTTTTTTTTTCAAGTCTATTTGACCAACCGGGCAATTACAAAAAAGTCTTAATGTCTATCCTAGGAGATGTCTAAAATCTCATTCATAATGGTCTTAAAATTGTGTTAAATTTGACTTGAAACCTGCAGAAACCCTGCTTAAAATGATCAAACATTTCTGTGTATAAGCAATTAGTTTTCAGTTCATATAATTTTAAATAAAGCTAAAATTAGGTAAATTTTAAGATTTAAAAAAAAAATTTTTTCACTGTCTGAAGAAATAAGTCCAAATTAAGAGAGTTTCCTCAACATAAGCAAAATTATCTGCCAGTGGGGTAAGTGAAATATAAATGTAGATATTTGGACTAGAAACAATTCTATTTTTTGCATAAATCATATAAATTCCATATAAAGACAGTAATTCTAATAATAATCTGTAGCTCCTGGTCAACTATAATTCAGGGTGCTTTCACACTAGCACTTTTGATCCACAACCGGGTTCGTTTCATGTCAAAGTGTGGTACATTTAGCTAGTGTGAATGCTGTCTTCTGAACTTGGGTGCGCACCTGTGAATCGTACCTGAGTCCGCCTTAAAGAGTTATTCTGGGGTACGGTTCGTGCGAACTCTGGTACGGTTCACTTTTGTCATGAATGCAATCATACCAAATAACGAAAGTGAACCGCCAACTGTACAACAAACTTTAGTTTTCCTAATGTTCCTTTATGTGTCTGTGTCTGTGCTGAAACGATATATTGTGCTGCTCTACTCTACTTGTGTCAAGTTTGTTTAATTCTATTAAGTAAAAATAAGAGATTTATTAAAATAATAAAAAGTAACCAGACTAGCACTGCAAAATTCATCGAAAAAAGATCAAGATCTCGATTCAACCCTACACACGATCTTAATTCCGCTTTTCTACGATTCAGTCAATTATATTTTCAACGTCAGGAGAGAAGCCTAAAGGCGGTCGCACAGGTCTTCACAGGAACATGAACACCTTCAAATGGCGTTAAAAGTGTCACATACTGTATTTATAAGGTATAATTCACCCAGAAATGTCATTTCTGTCTTCATGTAATATGTATTGACGGCCGCGCAATCACACGTGAGCTGACCGCGAGGCTGTTTGTTTACTGCTGAGAACGCGCGCGCACACAGCACGCCAATGACGGCTACTTTAGAGAACAGAACCTGCATAGACTGTGAATAACAACGAGCCGCGCCGAAAGAATTATTTGCATGTGTGTGTTTTTTTAACACAGTAACGGCAGCCGCACTAGGAAGTAAAAATTAAACTGGCTGCACATAATTTAAATGATCATAACGCATTTTACAGTTATGATTACGACAAACATTTGATATGTTTTTTTCTTTCATAGCTAACAGATTGTGTTATGCATAAAAATAAATGTTTATCATTGTCAGTATAACTACTCTAGCTTATATGATGTTTCATAATGAATATAATGCATGAAGAATTCTAATAATGACAACTGATGATTTTACCAGTGAAAACAAATGGTCTAATAATGCTATCAATGACAAATTACAAGCACATGTCTCAAACATAATAATTCAACTTTATAATTATGAATAGTTGAATTCTGATGTCATCATTTTACTGTGACAAACAGGACATATTGAAAGTCTGTTCAAGTCAACCATAATGACTGTACAAAACATTGCATTTTCAGCAACAGTATTATATATAACAATATTAATATTGTTGTTTTATTATTGTTGTTTTACCATATAGTCACTTTAGAATTTTAAGGTTCTATCTGACATTTGTCAAAATTGAGTTATTGAATGACAACTTATTTACAATATGGGATGTTTTACATGAAGTTGTTTACATTTTAAGACTTTAAAAAAAATGTTACACACATACTGTTTGCTATATGGATTGCAAAAACTTTAAAGCTCAATATCTAAAAATCATTCAGAATGCTGGTAGAACCTTATAATTTCAAGGTGATATGTTTGAGAATTAACAATAATAATAGCCTACTCATATTGACTTTTATTTTACATCAAAAGAATCGTGATCTTTATTTTAAGTAAAAAAAAAAATCATTTTTTTCCAGAATCGTGCAGCCCTAAACCAGACAGTTTATAATACCCGTTTATTTCCATAGCTAAATATTCTGGAAATAAGTTGCTGCAATCAACAATTTGGTTTATAATATTAATATTTTGTGATAAGCAGAAGAAAGGGACTCATTCAGGTTTTTTATTATATTTTAAAATGTTTAGAAAAATATATTATTTGTTTTAGTTGACAATACCAACAACATATATAAACTATTTTACTACCTGTTAAACACTTAAACATTTAGCCCTATGTTAATGTGTATGGTTGTTTTCAAGAGAATTATCTTAAATCAGTGACTGCAGCTGTTAAATAAATTTTCCAGAGGTTTACAGGCATTATTAGGCCAAACTGCTGAACACTGTGGACATATGTACAACGGCCACTAGCCATATTCCTATTTATGCCAGTCAGCACTTGCTCCTCTGCAGAGCAGGGTCTGTAACTGAGTCGTCTGTACAGGTGCCACTATTAATGAGGGGAGATGAAGACTGCGTTTTACAGCCTGGCTCTGCAGAGGTGTGCTAATTAACACAGCAGCGCTCCTGAGAGTCCTGCATTTCTGGATGATGTGCATACAGTCAGAATGGCAGCAAAGTAGGTGATGCTTGAGACCAGAAGCACTATCTGCAGATTTCATCATTCAGAGTCATTGCAGGGATACCTCTGTGGTTTGTGGGGTGGTGATGTGAATATTAAGTTCACAGAATGCCTCATTCTGCATGCATCATTTAACATTTCTGTACTGTATAAGTTTATTACTCTCAGCAATAAAAAACACTTTGCATTAAGCATGTGTTATTATGAGCAGCCAAGCAATCGTTGGCATGAAAATTTAATCCACTAATTTGATCTAAGTATTCATTTATATTGGCTTAAAAGTTGACTTGAAGTATATTTCCATTGTTTTGGTCTCCCTGACCTTCACAGAAACAAAATCAGACTTCCTTTTGGTAAAGTTGAAACTTGATCTGAAAGTTTTGAACTTTGCATCAGTTATGTTATTGGTGCTTTTTATATGTGGTGTTTTTGTTTTTGATATCCAACTCTTTTATTTTGATCAATATTTCAAAGTTTTTCTGAGCGATCCAGACTCCTCTGCCTAGAGTTTCATCTGCTGTAGTCAGCTTTGGCTTTTCATGTGTAGCCTTTAATACTTTCAAATGCAAAGATGTCCATAATCGACAAGGTCAAAATGTGCAAATTCATCTTGTTGGATGCACTTGTTGGATGGTGTTACATGTATAAAAAAGGTTTTGTTTTTCATTGCTGTAATGTGATCTAAAAGTTGCATTGTTGTGAATAAGGAAGAATACTGTCTAAAAGATAATAGCTTCATAGGGATGCTCCCATCGATTAGCCAGAGATCGGTATCGGCTGATAATCACATTTAATGACTCGGTCGGATCTTATGAACAGATCACAAGTGTTTGTTAACAAGCAAAGGAAGATGCACATGCACACTTGGGTTTTACAGATAGCAGCTCTACAACATGCGAGGACGTAAATGATCGCTGCGCACGCATCATAGCAGCTAAAATATATATACAGATGTGGTGCAACCTTTTTTTTTTTTGGAGTGACTCACGCAGGTGAAGGTCTCTTTGTTGCAACCATTGTATATCCAGTGTCTTGAGCTGCTGTGACTCGAGCGGAGCAATCAGCCCCATCTTCTGTCCAAACGTATGACCTCTCCCGGAAGCTTCGTGAGTCTCTTGCATATTATCCGCTATTTTCTCTAAAGGTGCTTCTGTCCGCGCTGAATGATTATAAGAGACATCTTTAAGATGATATGCAGTAATAATAATGTATTGTAGTAATGTAGGATTATATGCAGCATCCTTAGTTTATTATGTTAGGTAAAGAGAGATCTACACTTAAGTACCATACCAGGGTTGAAATTGCGACCTCAAAATATATTTGGGAGCATTTGTGCGCGTGCATAAAATTGACGTTGTGCAACCAGTTTTCACAGCAAAATGTTCACCACATGCGTGGAATTAGGAGGCATTCATGCGTTAAGCATCTTTGAACCTAAAAACACCAAACGCAGGGCTCAGGAATGGTTTAAAACAGTTGACATGTCATCTTCCTGCAGTAAACAAAGCATGCAATGCTTGCCCCGCCTTCAAGCTCTTCTTATTGGCCCACTGTGCTAGAACAGAACACAAATGGATTGGTATATATCAGCTGTCAATCACTCAGTTCTGATGACAGGGAGCTACAGCCATGAAAATGTGCTCATAATTTTTGGTGGGTGCGAAAATCTACTTCAGTGCATGGCTTTATCTTCACATTTCTTTTGCTGCTGTCAGCCTGGCATTACTTTTGGGATGTTTGATGGTTGCCTATAAGTTGCAACATGCAGTGGCATCAGTCTGTTGATGCAGCTTATTTCTGCAGTCTATGTGAAAATCAGTTCAATGCATAAACTCAGCCATTGTCCGCTGTGCATAGATTTGATTTAATTCAATTAGTAAGTGCCCAAAGGCACTCATTTCCTCCACGTGAGCAGCGAGTATGATAAATTTGAATTTTAAGTTTGCACTTCATACAGCTGGATCAGAGGGTCTCCTCTTCGTGCCGGAAAAAAATCTTTTAAATTAGAGGGTCATGACTCACCTTTATGGAAATGACAGGATGATGGAAAAAAAAGAGTGTCTGTCATAGCACTGGCCTCACAGACATCTCATTTATCAGATTTCAGAGGCTCGCGCTAGCTTTCTGCCATTCTAGAGGAATTTCAATGAGGGCGTCTCTTTTGGTTCCCAAGAGAAACGGGGAGGTATTTTTAAACCGAGGTTCGTCTGAATAATATGTGGGATATTCCCTCCCTGCTGTCTTTTTTTGCAGTCAAGCTGTCATTTTCATGGTAAGATGCTCTATAGAGTTTGGATAGATTATGCCGTCTGACCGTGTACCTATGCGAGGGGGACGGGCCTCACGCTTTTGCTGCTATTTTAAGCCAGAGAGGGCAGCATGCCTGAAATACAAGTTTGTTTTTGGGTGTAGGGTGCAAGCACAGACGGGAATAAGAGGCCGTGTCACACAACAGAGTCGACAACGAGAACTCCAAGGCCAATACAGACAAGATGGAGAAGGGGGAAGGGTAAAGAGGGATAGAAAGGGTTACGCTACCCTCCAGAGAATTAGAATTCCTTGTGAACTGTTCCCCCATTTGGCTGGCAGTTGTGAAAACAATTCCGCAGCATTTACTCAGTTTGCAGCTCAGATTACAGTTGTGTGAGTCAGCTGCAGGGTGCAGGCCGGAGGTAGGAGGTGGGCCAGACGGCTTGGCCAGTCTGTGCAGCTCAGTGTGTGTTTTTTTTTTTTTGGTTTGTCTGCAGATCGGCGTCTGTTCTGGAGCTTCTCTCCAAAGAGAAACGCTGCCTGTTTGAATGTGCTAATTAAAATGACATTGGTTCCAGCTGGAGTGGTTCTAACTATTGAAGTGTCGGCAGGCTTCAGAAGCAATCGCTCATATCCTGACAGTGTCAGGCAATATAATGATCCCCTCTCTTGCTCTTCTCCACAGGTTTCATTTTTGAGTGACGCCGACAAAAACAGTGATCTGAGGGAGCCCCTGCGTTCTCGCCGCACCGGATCGTCACCCCTCCTTAGCTGCCACTCGACCTGCCACCATGACGTCGGAGCTGGAGAGCAGCTTGACCTCCATGGACTGGCTGCCGCAGTTGACCATGCGGGCGGCCATTCAGAAAGCGGATGCCCAAAATGCTCACGGACCGGGCATGCCTAAGAAAAGCGCCCTGCTGGATCCCAACACCACACTGGACCAGGAGGAGGTGCAGCAGCACAAGGATGGCAAACCGCCATACAGCTACGCCAGCCTCATCACATTCGCCATCAACAGCTCGCCAAAGAAGAAAATGACACTGAGCGAGATCTACCAGTGGATCTGTGACAATTTCCCCTATTACAGGGAAGCCGGCAGTGGGTGGAAGGTAAGGGGCGAAGCGCTGACTGTAAGCGTCAGTTAATTTGTCATTATTTGCTTTCTGCCCGTCAGAGACATTTGCATGCACACGAGTGACGTCCCTCCACTTAAATTCAATCAGTGTACCGAATCAGCCCTGAATTTAGTCAGAGGAGACTGCCAAGGTTAATGTGTGAAATTATTCTCATTTCTTATGCTGTCAAGGCTTTTTTTTCTCCTCTCTCCCTTCCTTTCCTTGCCAAGGAACATTTCGAAAATATCAAAGCAACAGCCACGCTGCTATTTTGCAAAGTGCCGTTCCGATCTGTTTATGACCATTAATATTTGACACAGTATCTTGTCTCTCTAGATACAAGAAAATAAAGGCTCTTTTTGCAGACACAAGTGTGAGAAGGAAGTGTGTTGATATTCACCCAGCCAGATCCAGCCATAGAGGAGGGAAAAAACTCCCTTTCATGGCTTGTATTATTCATGCCAGATGCCTTGATAGAAGTCCATTATGTTGGAGAGAGCCATTGCTGTGTCACCATCTCAAGGAGCATATGATATACAGAGATGAAGCTGTGCTGATTGCCTTTTAAAGAGCGGAGATGGAAATTGATATTAGAATGAGCTTTCCAATCAGTTGACATTTATTGGCAATAGAATCGGTAGCACAGCTTTATTGCAGGCAGACAAGATGTATGCGGTTCATATCCGTGCGAGACGCGGCCCTCTGCGAGCGTGTGCTTGTGTGTGTGTGTGTGTGTCTATCTGTTGGTGAGCATATTTTCACACCCACCGCCCTATTCTGCGTTGCTGTGAAACGGATATTTATGTCAGTGTAGCTACAAGAGCAACACATGATTCAGAAAGTTTAGAAATCACCTTAAAATATGTTTATAGATGCAGTTTCGACTAGATAACTATAATCAGAATAACAAATCAAACATGTGGCTCTTTAAACTCCCACCCCATTGTTGCCTGTGGATTATAGAGCAGGAGAGTTTCTGCATAATTATCAATCCCGTTTCCGTTTTCTTCTCTTCAAAAGAGTAAGCCTGTTTCCATTGAAAAGATTTGGATTGGCAGATATGCGAGGTGAGTTTGAGGGTCAGCCGGGTGCTTTTATTCATTCAAAAAGATCCTTTTTATTATCCTGTTTCGAAACGTGCTTACACTTTGTCCGTGGTACCCGGAAAGATGGCTGTAAGTTAAATTGCTTGCTGGCACCCGTAATGCCTTTTGTGACATCAGCCTTTCTTTTTTCATCCCCCCCATGTACACATTTCGCACTGTGGACAGACATAACAAATGGATTTCTGCGTTTTTCACTGAATTCACTGAAATCGCTGTACAAGGTTGCTGCCCTGACACGTTTACCGGGAGATAGCTTTCCATTTTGCTGGAATGTAGCCTTTTTTCAAAAGCCTTGTGGAAAGAGGCGACCCACCGCTGTTCTCAATGATGGCCACTAATTGCCACATTCCATCTCTATATCATGTATTGTTATGGCTATTATGTTGAGGAATATGCAGTCTGTCCATTTACAAAGGGTCAAATATGCATTCTGAAGTGTGTCAGCATTCGATTAATCCGAGAAATGAAAAGTTAGATGATTGGACGCGCTTCTGTTGGGTTGTTTTTTATACGTAGATCTGTAGTTTGAAGATACAGACCGAATCGAATGCATCCTGGTGGTCTTTGTGATAGTGCTTGCATTTCAATGCATGGTGTGAGACAAAGCATCCTACTATGAGATGTGGAAAATGGCTTTCAGGATGTGGCAGGAGAAACGCAACTCTGATGGGAAAATGGAGCTATAGAGTTGGGTGTTAAGAATTGTATAACAGCAATACGAGTGTTGCTTTTAATAGGCGGGAGAGCGTGAATCTCACTCCGACCGCCGTCGACTATTATTTTAGAGAGATCCTTTGTCTCTGAAGTACACGCTGCTATATTTGCGCGTTTGCACATATACAGAGCGTGGCTGGGGTGAATGTAGGTCTGTGTGCAGTCATCGCCCTCCATCTCTCCACATCCCCCCTGAGATGTCGGCAGCAGGAATTTACGACCCAGCGCACGCACACGTCTGTTCTCTATGATAATTCTAGCTGTGCCAGAGAGATGAGACCGGGCTAATCCAGGCGGCGGCAACTCATTTAGTCATCTCAATAGAACTCCATTAGCCAACGCTTTTAAGAAATATCAATAAGTGCTGTCAATAAGAATAGATAATTCATCAAGGTCAAAAAATATTAATGCTGTATTAGGAGAGACAGATATGCAGTTTGAGATGAATTTTAGGACATTCGCTCTCTGTAATATTATGAAACTGGTTAATGGGGAGCAGGGTTGTCACCAGGTTAGGAAATTAACTTTTTTGTGCGCAAAAGTCAAAGCTACTGGTGAAATGGAGAATTGTACAGCCTGCTTTTTCTTTTCTTTTTTTTCCACTTTTTAAATGGATAAAATCATCATGATGTAACATTGGAATGATTATTTCTCTTAAAAACGTTACATGCACACTGACTTTGGCTTTTCAAGGGGGCATTTTAAATATTTAAAAGCCCAAGTAATGTGCTATTGGACTTTTCATAAAAATCCTGATTATTACTTTCAGCCAAAACAATTTAACTCTACAAGAGTTTTCAACGTCAATAAATTTTATATGACTAATAATTATATAATAATCTTGTGTATTGCTTTGAGTCACAGATACCTTCATTCGTTTGCAACACTGTGCAGTAATTTAGTTCTTTCATTTACTGATCACTTTGCAGAAAACAGTCAACAAGCTTCCACTGCGATGGTCATATACTAGTGCTGCACGATTA
The DNA here is from genome assembly GCF_052040795.2 of Danio rerio. Classification (NCBI taxonomy): domain Eukaryota; kingdom Metazoa; phylum Chordata; class Actinopteri; order Cypriniformes; family Danionidae; genus Danio; species Danio rerio. The sequence continues at coordinate 28,778,368 of NC_141031.1, read as the reverse complement.
ATCGAAAAGCTTCAGAATTATGTATAGTTGTATTCTGAAGTCATCACTTTACTGTGCATTAACAACCAGCACAAAGGTAAAGTCTGTTCAAGTCTACACCATTTCCAAGTCTATACACAATGTAGCATTTTATTCAACAGTGGACCTACACATAGGCCTAATATTATTAATGTTGTTTTACAGCATGTTTGAGAAATGGCAGTAATAATAGCATACTCAATAACCTTTATTTTACATCTACAGAATCATGAGAAACTTGTGATCTTGATTTTAAGCCAAAAAGTTGTGGTTCTTTTAGCCAGAATCGTGCAGCCCATCACACACGATTCTGTGGTAATCTGTGTCCCTGCATTATTTGTCTGTTCCAAGCTCACACCATTGTGGCCTAATTTGAGTACAGAATCACTTCTAAACTTCTGAGAATCAATTCAGAATCATTAGAGAATGTATTACAATGCATCAATTAATTATTGTTGATCTTTTATTCATACAGATCATAGACCACAGTTCGGAACACACTTGACCTACGGCTTAGGCTGACACATTTATTTGATTTTTTTTTTACTTTTAGTTTAATCCTAAATTTGTAACAATCGTACAGAGATTCTTTCATTAATCACATGTATGAAAGAATTAGGCTTTCGTTTAAAATGTAATGATGACGGTAATAGCTGTGGTACGTTATTTGGGATGTGGTGGGTTTCTTAGCTTATTAAAGGTGTTTTCTGTCACTCCTTGTTTGGCCTGTATAACTGCATGCAGTGTATCATTGAAATTAATCTCCAGACCCACGCAACATAAATTTAAATGATGGTGATTTGCATAGGTTTATTAATCCTTTGAGTCGCTGCATTCAAATATGAGTTTGAAAAAACAAAAAAAAAATCAAGAGATAACAGTTTATAGTTTAGATATAACCACCATGTTTATGGAAAAGATTAAAATCATTGTCACGTGCATTTAACTTGACGCTCAAATTAAAGTTGTTAACGGCAATTACATTATTTTAACCAATAGATGGTGACAACCAGCCATCAAAAAATGCCACTGAATAATTCTTCAAAAATGACCCATCTAGCAATAAAACATGAAGTTTTATGAGTGAATAACTGAATCATTTATTGAGACTGTAAGTAAATATAAATTGTACAAATTAAAATGTTTAGCAGTATACAGTAGGGCCATCAGCAGCAGTATTAACAGTGAATTTTTCACAGTACTGAAAGTTTACAATTTATTTTTATTCTGCTCATTATTTCTTCATTTTATTTGTAATAAAATTAAAGGTTCAAAGTTTTGTTTGTTAAAACCAAGTTTCTTGCAGTACTGTTTTTGTAATAAATGGAAAGCAAATTACATTTGTCTCCTCCCCCTTTATGGCTGATCCGAAAAAGGGTCCGAGTTGTGACTAAAAAACTACAATGTGATCCGAACCATGAGATTTGTGATCTGTTACAACACTAGCTTTTTTAATATATAGCTTATTGTTAATACAATATAGCTTTTTTCACTATACCCCTGTTCAAAGTCATTTACTTTAGACAGACTTTATCACAACCCCACAGTGGTTTGAATTAAAGATCAAATTCTTGTATATGATTTGTTTCAAACAATTCCGTATTGCTGGCTCGGAACAGCAGGGTGGTGTTCAATTATAGAGCCACTACACAGATTCAAGATATTGCTTAGATTGCCACCACGAGAAATAATCCTCCATCCCTATTGAAAGCTCTTATATAAGATGCTTGTCTTTGTCCGGTTCCCATAATCCCAAGTTATCTGCATGCCAGCTAACTCTGTGTAAAGAGTGAAAGACTAAATAAGATTAATTTGCAGTCTGTCGGATTGAGCGGCTCACTATTCTATCAAGAAGCCACTCGCCACTGATGAGGTGTTTAATTCTGCCAAGATGCTTTTCACCTGGTCAGCCTCTGAATTTATGCATTTGACACCAAAAGCTGCTTCCAGTGATGCAACAACCATCTGGACCCACCTGATCCAAGCATTCAAGCATCCTCATCTTATTTGACCTCAGAGCACTTCTATAGAAGCTGTAGCAGGGTGCACCCAGGCTAAACCTCAGTTTAAAGGCATTAAATGTATGGATGTTAGAGGATTATGGAGGACGCGAGCCACACGAAAGCTCTTGTTATCCTCCGAGAATTTTCAATCTCTGTTTACACAACAGGTTTGTAATCCGGCCACAGAGCAGGCCGTAATCTGATCAGGCACTCTGAAAACGTGCGGCGCTAGCAGATGTGACAGCACGGCCTGCTTATGATGGCTTTGCCACGGCTGCTGCTCCTCAGAATACACAATGCGGTTCTGGCACTTTCTCGTCTAATTGCTCCCTTATGATTTACCAACAGCGCTTCGGGAAGGCCGGGTGACTTTTCAGGTCATCCTTCTTCCCACTTTCGAACCCAGAGACTGAATCTCATTGAGCAGTAGACGGCTCATCTGAAGCACCGCCGAAAATCCAGAGCAGTTTTCAAGTCTTAACCACTTTAAATATGCTTGAAATGTTTGTTCTTGAATCTCTGCCGTCGCTACTGGCATGATATCCTCCCGTTTCCACACCTGCACAGAGGCGGAACAGTGTGCAAATGCTTAATTCCTCACAAACGCTGTAGCCGTTGTTGCTCCAAAGCTGTTTCAGCCTGTGCAAATGGATAAATGCGGTCGGCGAGTTTGAGTCTTGCCCTGTTTAAAAACGCTTTTGGCACTTGTGGAGTGTCCAGACCTTCTTCTTTGATCTCATTATGAAATGCAAATGCTCACCAACCTAAACAGATCAAAGGTTGCACCCGCTGCTGGGCAGCCGACATAATAATGGAAGCCAGGGGCGACTGACCGTTTTTTCCCTAATAAGTGATTTGGGGGACCGCTTCACACCCCCAGGCCGTTATTTACTTGCGAGCTGGGAACACTATCTCTTAAGTAACTAAACGGCCCAAAATTCAGCTCCCCTTGCTTTTTATTCAAATGTGGAAGTACAGGTATTGCACTCATCCTATCTCTCGTCTCAGGCTTGGTGTGAAGGGTTTGGAATATTAAAATGTAAAATTGCTTCAGCGCACTCTGATTTTCAGTTTAATCCTCCAGCCTGGATCATTACGCGCTTGGGCATTTCACTTTAAAACTGCCTCCTGATATTAAATTATTCAAATGCTAAGATGCATGTTGATATAGAGTTGTCTGTATGTGACGACTTTTTCTAAAAATACACTCACCTTACAGTACATGATATTTGAAAAAAAGCTTGCGCACAATTATCGGGCCTGTGTTGTTGCATATATTTAGTTTGCAGCCTCTCCATCTATCTCTCTGTGTTTTTAATTGTGGCAGCAGCAGAAGTGGCTGTGTTGGTGGTGGGAGTGGTGGTGATTCATGCCGTAGCCAGTTCGATCCTGCTGTGTAGCTGGCTCCCATGTCAGGAAGCTCCCGCCTGGCCGCCCGCCCACCAGCCTCACCTTGCCCCATCCCACTCGTACCCCGCCGCTCACTCAGAGTAGGTGGGCAGAAAGCGTAGTGGCTCACCAGGTGGAGCTGGCAGAGAGGGCGCTTGCTACACCTCGCAAAGCACAGAGTTGACTTTGGCATCGCTTTTGGAAGAGATTGACGTCTTGAAGCATTTTACCCAGTGCTGCTGTAGCCACGGAACTGGTCTCAATCTTTTTTTGTGTCTTTAAATGAGGGAATTAAAGCTTTTGACTACAGTGTTTGCTGGGTAGATCAACTCACGAGTTGAGTACTCTAGAGAGAGACTGTTAGTCTGTGTGCACTGTTGTTTAAACGTTTGGTTGAATTGTTGAGGTTGTTATTCTAGCAGTATTGTAATTTTGTAGAGATCTACATATTACAACAGTGCCTTCACTGGATTTTGCTTTTTGTAGAAATTTAAACCATTTAGTTCAGATGGACTAATGGCACTACAGTTGCAATCTCAAAGAGTCAAATTTATTTACAATTAGTTCACTGTACTTTGTATAATTGATGTTTTTAATGTTTCTCCCTCTCTTTTAAGGTTATTGATAAGCTAATATGCACTAGGATGACACGATATCTGACATTGCGGAATTGTAATTTTTTTTTTGCAATATTTTGTGATATAAATATAGTCTTGCCAAATGATTCAATAGCGCTATTTGGAAATAATTTATTTATTTAGTTTGATTATCATTTGCATAAAATGTAATAAACAAATTTCAGTAATAGATAAATACAACAGATCAAAGATACAAGTTAAATAAACAATGCTTTACAATTTTCTTGGGAGCCTTCATAGCATTTGCTTACAGAAATTGAATAATTAAATGTAACTCTAACCCTAATCATTTTAATAATTTTATACATTTAACCTTCATTTAGTTACAAACTAAAACAATTCTTGGTCTTTGAATGCTTTAAACGATCCTGAAATTCTTAAGCAATCACAAAAACACATGCAAATTATATATTTGTATTTATGAAAATATCTGGTGAAAATATCAACTCAAAATTGCAAATCCTGCGACTATTGTGTATGTGCACGTTGCAATGTCAATGCTGAAATGATATACTGTACAGCTCTAATATCCACCCAAACAGTGACAAAATTCGAAACATTCAGAGCGTTAGTGTTAACACTTCCAGCAAAATGAATTAATAAATTATTTGACGTCAAATACTGAAAGAACTGAAGGTTGCCTAAACACTTGGAAACTTAGAAAAATACTAAATGGTTGCTAAAACAGCGTTGATCTGAACTCCTTAGTATTAACATTAGTTGTTTTGAAACGTGATGTGTGCAGCACCTCTCTACAGACAGCCTAAAGGGGGAAATATATTGCACTTGCATACAAGTCACACACATACAGGAAACTACAATATTCAAAATTAAATCTGTTACACGCGGATCCATTTTTATTTGGTGAATAGTACTATATAGGGGGACAGACAGTGTAAATATAATTTCCTTTGAGGTGAATGAAGTCTGCTTTTATGTTAATGTAACGTGAATCACTGCAGCATGAAGGAATGGTCTGCTTCAGCCTAGTTAAGACGCAGCACAGAGCTGATCATATGTGCAAGCCAGCATGGACAACAAAACATATCAGACTTGTTTGAATTGCACAGAAGTCTAAATTTTAAACTGGTGAAATGGTGAGCACTCAATATTATTATAATAGACTGTGACAATCATGAATCTGATGTACTTGAGCTCAACAGCTCTCACTGGCTGGGCGTGTAAACGAAACTCTATTGGCTGTTTTTGGAAAAGGGGAGGGGCTACTATGTGTCTCAATATTTTCCGGTATCAAGTCAAAATATTAAACTGCACATTTCAAAGTACTTTACAGGATCTTTAATACATTGAGTCATAAAAACTGCCTCGTAGGGCTGCTCGATTATGGGAAAAATCATAATCACGATTATTTTGGTCATAATTGTAATCACGATTATTCAAAACAATTATCAGTTGAAGTCAAAATTATTCATCCTCCTGTGAATTTATTTTTATAAATAAATATTTCCCAAATGATGTTTAACAGAGGGTTTTTTACAGTATTTCCTATAAATTTTTCTTCTTCTGGAGAAGAAAGAAGGCCAGACATGGCACGCACACACAACAGCACATGCTCTTTTGCGCTTTTAAAATTATGAATGATGCGCATCCCATGCTGCAAAAGTTACATTACCGCACATGCTTTTAGTCATTTTCACGTGGAACTGAGCTTTGCAGAGACAGTGAGTTTTCACACGTGTACAACTGGAAAGGGGGCGGTACGTGATGGAATAATCGGTTATCTCGATTAATGGTTTTTCATAATCGTTAAAAGCCGAAATCGAAATCGGATTTTCGATTAATTGCACAGCCCTACTGCCTAGTTGCTGCTTTGAAAGAAATTCAATGTTTTGAGCAAAAAACTAATTTAAGTAGTGGCTATAATACACTTTGAGAATCAATAAATGGTGTCGCTGTCTAAGATCTGTTATAAAGCTTTATTTAAGAATTTAATACAGTTGTGTGTAAAGCAGGAGGCCCATGATCCCTACTGTGCATGTAGGTGTATACTTCACTCACTAAACATCAATCATTTGTCCTTCATTGATTGATTCAACCCCATCTACAGTGATAATGAGGCCTGTTACACAAAGTCAATACCTGACATGGAACATTTAATGCTGGGTAAGCTTAGGTGAAGCCTTTTTGACACATTCAGGGGTTACAAACTGTTAAATGTTTATGCTACTTAAGCATTTTATGGCTAAAAAAAAGTATATCTTATAGCAATGAACTGCGCTTATTATTTTTAGTGTTCGTTTGTATTTTGTGGAAGACATTCAAGGTCGTGCTTTGTCTTGAATGTAGTCACAGGATTCCCCGTCCTCTCTTACTTAATCGCTTAATTTCCTATTGTAATATTTCCGCCTGCATATGCTTTTTTTCTCTCATCTTCTACAGCAGTTTAATTTCTTCATTCTGCTTAAGATACTACTTTTCCCTTAAACCACTTTCTAAATAATAATAAAAAAACTACAGCACAGTTATCATGCCAGCCTTTAAACAAGTCAGCAGCTTCCCTCAATCTGGCGAGGATGCCCGGCTCTTTATTAATTGAGGCTGGGATGACCTGAACATGGCCTCTCATCGCTGCTGTGATTTGGCCCCAAGAGAGAGGCGCTGAGCCATGATGAATTTGCCCATGCTATAAATAGAGTCTGGTCCTTGGAATCCGCCTTTAACTCCGAATCTACTCACTGAAATCTGCTTAAGCTGGAGTTGGTCTGTCTGTCGCTGCCGCTGGCATTATACAAAGAAGAGGCAAAAAAAATCCAATAGTAATTTTCATAAATGGTTGTGGAGTTCACTTTGAAAAGATTTCTTTCGTCTCTGATTTTTAATGAATTGTGTGTGATGGATTCTCCTCTTCTCTCTTCTTGGCCTCCTGGTCATTGTTTTGAGATAATGAATAGTGTCTATAATTGAAACGGTTCAGTTTTCCTATAGATGTGCTGTTATTCTATGGAAATGCTGGCATTTGTTTTGAATGTTTCAGATTTAATAGAGTCAAGGACAGGAAGCTGATTTCTTTGTATTTATTATGATATATAAAATGCAATTAAGTGACTTGAATGCTTTTCTAACATGCATGTTTTATACTCTTTATTCAAATTTTATTTGGTATGACAAGTTTCAACCTTTTCCCAAAGAAATTAAATTTGAAAATGAAAAATTCATGATATTATAAGATACTAGACCAAGGGCTGGGCCATAAATCGATTTTTATCAATTAAAACGAAGGTGTAGTTTACATTAATTTGTTACATCAAGTCTGGGCTCCCGTAGTTCCTTGTGCATTTGCCGTAGAAATGCACAAACAACATGGCAGCGAGCAGGAACTAACTTAAGCTGTGTCTCTAGTCATTTACCAGTGCTACATTCTAGAAGTATGTACTTTTTTGTGAAATGAAACCGAAAGCGCACACAGTGTTGCCAGATGTAGCTGACTGATTCCAGCCCAAAAAGTATCCAAAACCCGCCGAAATGCAAAAATACCCACCCAGTCTTCTGTATTCAGGAAAATCTCACCTTAGTGACGGATTTTAAGCAGAAAATGACAGATTGTAAGCATGTCTCAATCACAATAATTCAACCTCAGAATCATTATCATCATCAGCATTAATGACCAGGACAAATCTAAAGTTTCTTCAAGTCCACCATTCCAAGTCTATACTAAATTTAGCATTTTAACCAACAGTACAGCTACACAAAGCCTATTGCTGTTTTACCACATGTTTGAGAATAACAATAATAGCCTTTTCATGTTTACTTTTATTTTATATCTACAGAAACATTTGTACAGAAAATCGTGATCTTTATTTTAGGCAACAAAAACGCGATTCTCATTTTAGTCAGAATCATGCAACTCTAGTCGCGGTGAATCATTACATCCTTACTTTCAGCATATAACATAAGTGTATGCAAAGTTTTTAACATACTACTTCCTTCATTAATAGACTGTAATGTTGCTTGGTTATGTCCCCTGTCAATCATCTGAACACATCCACATTTCTTTTAAATTTAATTACCCATTATATTTTAGATGCTGCAGCAGGTTAATTTACTATTCAAGAGTCTTTCATGGAAAGAAATATCCTCAGGTCTTTGAATAATTATGTATTCAGAAGTTAACGTCTAAACACGTCTTTATATAAGTTCACATTGTTGTTGCAGATTAAATTATACAAAACATGTGATTTAAATAATTTCCCAGTTGGCCAATTTCTCAATTAATAGACATTCAAGCAAATTTACAGAATCCCACCCCCCCCACCCTCGGGTCTACACTTTGAATTCCCAAAGGAAATAGTACCCTATCCATGAAGCTTTGCCATACTCTTTTCAACACACTATTGTTTGGGACAAATTGGGTGGCATGCAGCATCTTAGCTGTCATGCAGCATCTAAGAAATGTTGTACTTAAATAAACATTTTAATGTTTCAAGTAACGTTTGTGGAAATTAAATGTTAAATAATAAAAGTAGTAATTAACCAACAATTGTCCATGAATTTGTTCATGAGGACCGAAAATGTCTAATAAGGTGCAGTTGGTGATCTGCCAAAATGGATGAGGCGTGCAGAAATTACACTTATAACTAATAATAGGAATTACTTGTGTCCAATCGGCGGATCTGCGTTATTGGCTGCAGATGTACAAATCTACATTTGTTGACAGACATTTTGGGTTACTTATTAGAATTATGGGAATTGTCGGCCTGACAAAATTTAATTGGATAAACATTTTTTTTTTGTCTTATGCCTTACCCAGAATAAAATACTTATGAATACAATTAGATAGTTTACTTTAATCATTACTATTGAATTGTGAAGAGACTTTCAACCAACACTACAAAAAATAGTTTCTGAAGGCAATTACCTCCTGCGTCTATAATATAAAACAATTGTGTATCAAGAATTTGCAAAAGCAAATTTATGTAGAATGAAATGCAGCTCTTCCAGAAAATACAGCCATACACTACAGTACTTGCATTTTGAAGTAATTTTATATAAGCGGCCGGGTTTTGCTTTCTTTTCAGAAAAACCATACTCTTCTTGTCAAGTCTTTTTTGAAGAGTCAAATTTCAAGATTAAATGGGTCTGCCAAGACATTACCAGTACAATGCTGCGTTTTAACAATAGGAAATGTGCCATGGCAGAAATGTTTCATCTCATTTTATGCCCATCTGACATGGTTTTAGCAGGCAGGAGCTGCAGACAGAATGGCACCATGTGTGTGGTGTCACTAAGGATATGGCACACTGCCCAGGGACTTCACATAGAGCTCCCACATCCAAAATGTCATTGAGCTTCATGCTTTTACTATCTGGGTTTTGGGTGACTTTGGTTTGTCTGTGCTGGTAGCTGAGAAGGCCAGGACTTTGAGGTCTAATGAGTTAGACCAGGCTTTTTTTTGATCCCATGCCTGTTTTTCCTCCACTTTGACTTAAATTCCCACTAGGAAAAAAAGCAGAAATTACAAGATTTCCTGCTTCAAAGCGATGTGTGTCTTCTGGATTATTTATTTCATTTTTGCCGGAAACCCAATTTCTGTAATGATCTCGAGATTAGAAAATGCACTTCATATGCCTGGTATCATCATTAGTTTGTTGCTACACTATTTGTGTATCCACAGGCACTATGTCCTTACAGAATTGACCCTTTACTCTGGAGAGGAGAATGACACTGCCTCCTAGCAGCAGAGCACAACCAGTGATGGATGAGATGCCAGGAATCAACGCTGGCTTGCCTTTCCATAGCCATTGACAGGCAAAGATGCTGGAGCTTTGCATCACTCTGGATAATCGCAGGTCATAACAGCCGTGGATATGACACATTAATTCTTCACTCATGATTGCCTATTCATCAGTGTCAGAGCTCTCAATACACTTTTTCCATCCTAATTTATTGAAAACTTTGTGGGAAAATGCACGTACAGTAGCATCAAAAATGCTCAACACTGAATTCAAAATGAATGATTGCATTACACAACAAAGAATCAAACCCCATGTAGTATGTGGAGATAACACAACCATGCTTTAAACCTGATTGGATTCTAGAAGTGTTCATGAAGTCTAGATTGACAAATATACTTGTATAGATCACAATGTTCTTCTTGTTTTTTACTATACATCAGTAAATCTATAGGGGGGAAATTAGTTTGCCTTGGTAATCATTAATCAAAATCAGAGAATGCGCTTCCTTGCTGGGATGACATGTTTTCTTTGATGACATCAGTATGATGGCTTTGGGAGAATATCCTTCACTTTTTTACACATGTAATTTGCTCAAAGTATGAGATGGAAAGGAGGAGCTCTTAGATGAAACCCCACCCCTTGTATTCAATATACAGTTTTAGGTGGAAATACATCATATTACTAATGTAAAAATGGTAGGCTTTCATGTCACGTTGACTTTAAATTATAAAAGTGTAAATATGTTGTTCATAATTAAAGGTCCTATGAAATGAAAAAAAAAACAATTTTTATGTTAGTATCAGTATTGTTAGTTTTTATGCTGTGCTCACACCAGACGCGGAACGCGTGTCAAGCGCGAGTGATTTACATGTTAAGTCAATGCAAACGCGCGAATAGACATCCTGCGGCGCGAATGGCGCGGTGCGAATAGCGGGAATGGCGTGGGGCGTATTGAGCATTTTGCACATTTGACGCGCTTAACGAGCGTTTCGCGCGAATCTCTCGAGTTCGAAAATCTGAACTTCAGCGGACATTCGCACCGCATTAACTAATCAGAAGCTTGCTCTTGTGGGAGCGTGATTGTGACGTAGAACCTGTTGATGGTGTCCCGGGGGAAATCCTCCAGGCGACACTGACAACAGTTCATCAAACTGGGCTTGGCTCAGTCAAAAGCACCGCTGAAAGTCTCTGTCTTCCAGGTTCAGTTTCTGGAGGAGTTTATGAGCTCACAGAGCTGGATGCACCTCTGAAAGGATGTAGTGTACTCAGACAGGACCCTAAACGTATCGACGCTGTTTTTCAGTCTTCATAAAGCACAAACATTTTCTTCATAAAATCCATGTTAGGCGTTTAGCTATGAAGCTAGAGTCACCGGGCAGACAGAAGCCCTGCCCATCACGCGAATCCGCATCTGTTTTGAAGTGAATTTGACACGCGAATGATGCGGGGTTTGACGCACGAGTGAAGCGGGGTTTGACGCACGAGTGAAGCGGGGTTTGACGAGCGAATGAAGCGAGTAAACTCAAATGTTCACGTGGCAATTTCCGTGCGAATAGCGTGATTTATCCGCACGTTTCGCGTCTGGTGTAAACACAGCATTAGAATATCTATAAGCTAGTACACACCAAAGCAGTGACAAAATTTGCACTTAGAAGATTTAAAACCGATATAAACATTTAAAGTTTGCAGTTTGTCACTTCCAGCTAAATGAAACACTGGTTTTGTTCACCTCACCAAATACTTTAGTTTCTCATCAAATCATGACCAATCAAATGCTTTCTATTATATGACATCCCCCGCTCCCTAATGACTCTCTTCATTTGATACGCTTGAGTTCAACTACTCTTACTGGCAGAGCTGTGTTAAAACAAAACATTATTGGCTAATTGGCTACATTGTCCCGCCCTCTCATTATGTTTGTTTAGATTACGTCAAATTAGGAAACATTCTGGTTGTCATGTTATTGTGAAACCTTAAACTAAACGTGTTACTGTAACAGGATACCTGTATAAATGTGATGAAAAATTATTCAAATATTTAAAATATCACCTTGGGACAGGGTGATTATTATTGTATTTTTTTTGCCTATTAAAGGCCTAAAAGTAAATCCACACTGTCTAGATGTGATGTTTTTTTAGATGTTAAAACAAAGTCTTTTTAAGGCAAGTCATTGTTACTCGACGGCCATCTTTGAATCACGTCTCGTGCAGTATTCTCTGGCATTCTGTCTGAATGGGGAAACATCAAATTCTCCAAAACTGCTCGCCAAGCTTACGATTGCATTTGGTTTCACCAATAAAATTAAACAACAATTGTCTCATAAGTTTAGTTTCTAAACATTTGAATCAAACAAAATCGGCGTATTTTTCAGGTTGTCCAAGCTATTGTGCATGCACACTCGAAAGATCACCAAATTATCCTCATGATCGTCAGATCATTGAAGTAATCCACAACTTGGTCTTGATGGTGAATCTCCTCCCGAAATGAAAGCGACTCTTTGTTTACAAGTCTGTGGGCGTTTGAGTAATTGCTGTCATGTGATGCACATTTGACAAGACAGACTGTACCACGTGTACGTTTCATACAGATTACAAAACCAAAAAAAACTTTTGTTATCAAGTGCACTTTCAAGCTTTTTCTGGACATATTTTTTATGTCTGTGAAGCAAGTATTCGCTGAGATTCCAGTAAGTCTGTTGACCACCAAACTGTCGTAAATACAGATGTCTGGTACAAGCTTCTCTGTCTGTCTATAGTGTTTAATGATTGGCTACTTTACTAGTAGGCAGAGCTTCATTTGCCATATTGACCGTTACACTTTTCCCCATTCATAACTATACAAATTACACGTCTTGTGTATTCTAGAGTCTTTGGTTAGAATCGTTTTACAGCATGTTTACATTTTAAACCATTTTTTTAATTATTATTTTGCCATTCCTGCTCAATAAATCAGAACTACTCAAAACTACTTACTTAAAAATGAAAGTCCAAGCAATTCTTTATTCTCCATTCTCCAGTTATTGTTGAACGGCATGTTTAAAGGATCTTACTATTGGCTGCTCGAACACAACCAAGCAAACGGGTGAAAAATGTACTTTTGCCTTTGTGAACTGCCACAGTGGCTACTCTCTTTAACTACCAGATGTTGAAAGCCACTTATGTTGCCTACAGAGGTACCTCCAGTATCCCCTTTATTCTTTTGTTTGCAGATGCCACTTGTTTTGCTATTTTATTGAATGGCACAGTGATATGCAATCCTTTAAGTGTCTGAATACTCTTTCATAGCCCTGAAGAATCTTGTTTAGATATACAACCAGTATGTGTAGGCAGGCGTATTTCTTTTCAAGGTGACGTGGGCAGCCTGTAGCAGCAGAGAGAGTCTGGTCAGCCGGCAGACGGAGAGAGAGAGACGGGCAAATCTACTGCTGCCGGTTGCCTCCCTTCTAGCCTCTGTCCTCCTTAGTAGGGCCAGCTGGCTGCAAGGCCACAACCTCTCACTGCCAACTAATTGCCTCTGAATTAGACAATTAATGTGGCCTTGTAGAGGGCTGGAGTGTCTGACTAAAGGGACGGCGGTGAGCAGAAGGGTATCCGGCCTCTCCTCACCTCGGCAATGTATTATTTATGGGTCGTTGTGCTTGACAGTTTTACATTAACTTTGCTAATGGAGTCTATAGGAGGGTTGCGACTTGTGGATCTGTGTTAAGTTGAATACAAATGGGAAACTTGAGTAATTTTTTTTCCCTCCCCACCCTTCTTTGTCAAAGCACAAAGAATCTGCTTCTTTTCTTCTTCTTCGTTTTCTCAACTGTTGTTTAAAGGCGAGTGTTGCCTGAAGGGAAAGCCGGTGTACAGGCTTCTGATGGATAAAGGTGTAAAAGACGGGTCCCTGTCCACCCTCGGCACCCTCTTCTCCACGTCTGCCGTTCTCTTCAGTTGATTGATTGACTGCCTCTGTTGTGTGAGGGATTCTTGTGTCAGTCCACAGTCATAGATGAATGCAGAGTTTCTCTAGGTTTGCCAAAACCTTCCCTCCGAAGTCTTATGCCTTTTCTTGGAAGGTTGCATCGGCGCCGCACAGCCGTTGGAGCCTCTAGCAGATCGATTTTGTTTTCAAAGAGCCTAATTGTCGGCATTGACTCGAACAGTTGTGTTCTGTTGATCTGCTCGTGCTGATTGTAGGCCACCAGCACAATGAAGTGTTCATATAACAGCCGCTGTCTTACAGTAGCGCCGAGAGATGGGGCTGCATTGTGCATATGGGAACTGGATGGTCACCTCTGCTCCCCTCATTAGCTCCATTGGCTGTGATAGTGGTTATTGACTGGATGGAGCTTTAAGCACCTGTAATATTAACGCCGACTCTCCCAGCTGTGATGGATGAGTGCTGCGTTCGCTAGTGGTGCTGAGGATGCTCTTCTATCGCCGCTTTATCAGCCACTTGTGCACAATGGCCGTTCCAAATTTGGGGTGTGCTGGTGACCCTGGCGTATTCAGGCTCGCTCCCATTTTGTAAGCTGTTAAAGGTAATAATCTAAAGCACCAGTGAATATTTATTTATTTATTTATTTTTGGCTTTCGAGCAAAATAAAATGAAGGAAGAAAGATATTATGCTGCGTTCATCACAGTTTGGAATTGAAGTGCTCTCAATGATCTCGTTTTGGTTTTGGCTATGTAAAAATGGTGTTTAATAATAATTAACAAACATTATTAGCTAATAAAACATTTTAAATTATTATAGTATTTCTTATTATAATGGTTCTGAGATTGATATTGAGTGCATTTAAGTATTCCTGTAATGTTAAATACTAAAAACAATCAACATGCCCTTAAACTGAACATTATCAACATTTTAGTTTCTCTAAAAAGTACAGTTCATTTTGATTCTTAACACTGGCGTTATTATTAGGGATTAGCTGGAGGTTCCTATAGACATTGCAGTCTGCATACTCTGCATGCATAAACTGACTGAATATACTTTTTTAATAAACTGACCCTCTGCCTACAGCTACGGTTTAATCTTTCACTCTAAAGGATATGCAATTATAAAAGTTTTTTTTTTTCTTTGAACAATAAACAGCACATTAGTATCTATAATGGGCCTGTTTGATTGCTAATTTATATGGCTATTATTTGAATCTATTCCTTGTCATCAGTTCTTTCATTGAAATAATGAAATACTTCACAGAATGAAGTGAAATGTATGCAAAATATAGTTTGCAAAATAATAATAATCTCATACTGGAATGTTAAATGGATCCCAATAATTGGCCAGTAAAATTTTTCCATATAAAATACCTATTGATTCATTACTGCTAACTAACTAACAATGTTTACCGTAATTTCTATTCCTTAATTATATTTTATAATCTAATTATATATATATATATATATATATATATATATATATATATATATATATATATATATATATATATATATATATATATATATATATACACCTTCAGCATGTCTTTGGACTGTTGAGGAAACCCACGCGAACGCAGGGAGTACATGCAAACTCCTCACATAAATGCCAACTGAGCCCAGGTTCGACTCAGCGAACTTCTTGCTGTGAGGCGACAGCACTACCTAATACGCCACTGTACACACACACACACACACACGTCACAGAAATATGTCAGAGAAAACGTAAAAACATTGAGTTATCTATCACTTGTCTTATTACTTTTGATGTTGTCAACTAAAATAAAAATAATTGTGGTTTCTAGTAGGGCTGCATGATATTGGAAAAATCTGTACTATTTGCAGTGCATTTCTGTATTTGCATGCGTTGCGAGTTTTTTCATGCATTACAATATAGAAGTATAATTAAGAAAAAGATACAATTGAAAAGTTTTATCATGTCCCGTGTCTAACAGTATTCAAATACAAACTGAATGATAAAGATAATTAAATAAAATTAATCCAGTCGAAGTCACAAATAGTTCAATTTCTTATACCTGAATGCTTTCAAAATCATTATACAATAACACACATTTAAAAAAATGCATACAAATGATGAATTTTTTCACTGCGTTGTGACTTGTGTGAATGATCACATTGCGATATCGATGCTGACACAATATATTGTGCAGCCCTAGTTTCTAGCAGTGCCTACAGAAAGAGCTGATTATGAGTTCTAAGCATATTGTACATTTACACTGCAAAATTAGTGTATACTGTTTGGCATAACTACTGGAGATCCTGTACAGTAGCTCAAGTTTTAGTAATACATTTTTTTATACTTTATATGTTTATTTGTTTAAAACAAAAGAGCATGTAGTAAACATCAATAAAAATACCACAGATTAAACCCCCTTTGGACAGACTGCTCACTAACCACTTGCAGTTTTTAACCGCCGTTTGAAGTTAACCACAAACCAAGATCGCCCACTAGCATTAATATGATCTTCACTCTGCCCAACTGTCTTCTCATTTTCTTCCTCGTAGCCCTGATTATAAAGGGACATCTCCCACGCAACTCCTTTAACCCTGTGTTTTATCTCTTGGCATCTACCTAAATTATAACATTTAAATGATTTTCCTTCCCACCATGCCGTGTGGCAGAAAACCAAGGCGACAGCTCTACCTTCCACTCCTGTAAAAGACTAGAAGAAATGCACGAGTGTTTTAAACTCAGTATGCAGAGTATCTTTCACTCCACTTTTAGACAAACACTTCTTTTTTTTTTTTCTTCTCCCCTCGGTGTCTCTGTCTGACAGCAGTTTTGAGGCTGTGCTGAATAAGGCCCAAAGTGCCATTGTCAGTGGCTGTTGCAGGATGCCGCTCTGAGCCGGCTGATAATTAAGAGGAGGGCCTGACAAATGGCTCTCATCAGATCGCTCATCTGGAACTGAGAGCACACGAAGGCTTTCAGGGAGGATAAACCGGGAGACGTCTCTTTGCTTTGCAATCTTTCATAACCTTCTGTGGCTCTTTGGAGCAGAGCGGAGCAAAGAGAGCTCTCTCTTTAAAAACTCAACGCAGCTATGCCACACATAAGTGCCAAGTTCTCCCTCTACCTCGCTGAGATTTTCCTGATTTTTACTGGACTAAAGCACAATGGCTTTTATGTTTTATACCACCACCAGTTTGGGGGTTGCCAGATTGCTCACTTATTTGGAAATGTTTTCGGTGTGGTGTAAAATTCTTTTGGGTTTTGTTTTTTCTTTTTCTTTTGAATGTAGTTACTCTTTCTCAAAATGACTAAAATGTAAGACCAATGCCAAAACAAGACTTTCTATGTCACATGATCCTAAAAGTAATGTTTTTTTTTTTCATTTTCATTTTTTTATTTGGAGTGGAAGAAAAAAATAGATTATTTGATGCATCACAATTCTTATTTACAGATTCTGAGTTGCTTCTAAAACAGTTCAGAGTCAATTCTGTATTCAAATTAGATTGTAACGATGCGAGCATTGGAAATAAGTGTTAAAAAGCTGATTACACAGACGATTATGTCACTTTTGCGTCTAGATGTCTAGTGGACGCGTTTTGCAAATGCATACTGTAAATGTAGCTGAACTACTGTACATTGTTGCAAACAAATTAAGAATTGTGATCTATAGTTTAAATTAAGGCTGAACAATATATCGTTTCAGCATCAATATCACATTGTGCAAATAGCGCAGGAATTCAAGAGATAGTTTCTAAGTTAATTATGAGACATTTCAAGTTAATTTAAACCATTTGGACTGAAGACATTATAAAGTTTTCCATTTTAACAATTCGATTAGATTTGATGAATTGGGTTTATGTATTTAAAATAAACACACTATTATTTTACATTTGATAATTGAATTTCTATGTCTCCAAACAGTGTTGTAACAATGTTATTATTGTTTTATTGTTTTAATCTGTGCTTTAAGTTATATTATTTAGTCTATTTTTGTATTGTTTTGAACATATTGTGCAGATGCATTCTCCATCAAAATAATCAAAATCAATATAAAATTGTGATTGGTTTTTCCAAATAGTCTTTTTTAATTTTGTTCATATCGGAATATATATCAAAATATATAAAACAAAAGATTGCAATGTCAGCATTTTTCCAATATCGTGCAGCCATTTAAATGCTAGTTCTAGCTATGAATTAAAAGCTATTCCAATTTATTTTTAAAATAAATTATTACACAATAAAAATTCATTGAAAACAAACATTTCTTTGTTAAAAGGTTAGAAACACAGAAAAAATGTAATGCTCTCTTTTTTGGAATAAAAACAGCTTGCTTTTTATAAGTACAATTAGGGCTGCAGCGTTGATATCACAATGTCCGCATTCGCAATAGTCACATCACAAAGATATACAATGTCCAGTTGGAATTATAGCTGACCAGGAACCACAATTGTATTTAATCACTGTATATACTGTATACAGTTGAAGTCTGTTTAAGTTTGTCAGTTGAAGTTTATTAATAATTTCTAATGATTAATTTGTCTTTGCCATGATGACAGTAAATAATATTTTACTAGATGTTTGTCAAGATACTTCTATACAGCTTAAAGTGACATTTAAAGGCCTAACTAGGTTAATTAGGTTGACTAGACAGGTTAGGGTAATTAGGCAAGCTATTGTATAAGATGGTTTTTATCTATCAAAAAATATAGCTTCAAGGGGCTAATCATTTTGACCTTTAAATGTAAAAAAATAAATAAATAAAAACTGCTTTTATTTTAAGACTTTATTCAGAAGAAAAATACTATCAGACATACTGTGAAAATTTCCTTGAACGTCATTTGGGAGATATTAAAAAAAATTCAAAGGGGGGCTAATAATTCTGACTTTAACTGTATATGTAATTTATATGGTTTATGCAAAAAAGTATTTCTTGTTTAAAATATTTGTTTTGTTTCTAGTCCAAATATTTACATTTCAAAGTGAAAACAAGATTAGTTTACTTACCCTACTGGCAAATAATTTCCTTAAAACAAGCAAAACAAAACTCTTTTCACTTATTTCTTCTAATGATGAAAACTAAACAATATTTTTACTCAATCTAAGAATTTTTAGATATTTGTACTAGAAATGTGATAAAACAAAGCAAATAAAAAAGCATTTTTTTGCATTGCGATTATTCTGTTTCTCTACCTGAATACTGTTAGATTTCCAAGAAAACCATCAAATAGAGCTATTCCAACTATCTTCTGAAACCATAATCATATCGCAATATTTACCACAAAAAATAAAATATTGCAATATCAGATTTTTTTTTTTATATCGTGCAGCCCTAATTGCAGTTTGTAATCTGGCAAACTTCAGTCTTGCATTGAGATCTTGTTCATCCTGAATTGACTAATAATATAAATAATTTTTAAGATTCTGTAGATTCCAGTCATAAACAAATACATAGAAACTCCAGCTCTGTTAGTAAGAAAGATGTACTTGGACAGCCAGAGAAATGGGGAAAACATGTACTGTAGGGTCAAGAATAGTTTTTGGAATCAAATCTTGACTCCCAGAATCGGATCCTGAAGTCTCTAAAATTTCCCACCCCATCTATATATATTATCAGTATGTTATATTATGTTATCCGAAGCACAAGATTTAAAATAGGTTTGGTGTAATATTATGTAATGCAATTCAATTAAAACAAAACAAAATAACTATTTGGGGAAAAAGAAAACTGTTTTAATGGGGCCCAAGTGAACATGTGTAAGCAAAACTCTCTTTTTATTCCTTTTTATACCTTGCTGAGATTCTCATTCGGCACTTGCTTCTTTAGTATTTATTCAACTGTTGAGTCAATTTAGAGCAGGGGAACATTTTCAGTGACTGTGCTTCTGTAAAATTAGTAGTTGGTGGTAAGCCATTGCATGACATAATGGGTCCATAGCAGGACAAGAATATTAGATTTAAGACCAGTGGGACAAGGATTGGACTAGAAAACCGGTCAACTGTATATGATGTATTTGCACATATTACTGATTGGTTTTATTTATTTATTTATTTTTGTTCACTCAATACACAAAATCTTTTTAGCTTTAGTATCTTTCAAATTCACATTTTTATATTTGATCAATTTTTTTTTAAAATTAGCATCTGATTTAGTGAAGGTTTTGTTATTTTGTGCCATCATTTTTGGTTATGATTAATTATTAGCATTTTGCAAGTGCATCATATAATACGTTAATATCTTCTCTCATGTTTCATACACCAGTATCCGGTAGTAGTTGATGTAGAAGGACATGCTTCTTTGTGTAGGCTACTAATAACTAGAGAGCGTGGAAGAATTCAGTCAAGCTAATCCTCTGAATGTCTTCTCTAAACCAGAGCCATCAAGCAAGGCAGGATTCAATGGAATTTGGCATCCTTCAAGGTTGTTAGAGAATTAAGAACTTTTTTTTTGTTGCTGAGCTCTTAACAGTGAAGCACGAACATGCCTTGATAAAAGTGCTTTACAGGACATTGATTAAAAACTCTAGACAAGTGCCTCTTTATAAGGATTTTTATTTTTTGACCTGTTAATCAGAATTACACCAGTGAATTTTTCCCCCAAAAAACATTTGAAATCCTTATTAAACGGATGCTGTTTTAAATTGGACTCTCTACTTTTAAACGAAGGTAAGTACTACAGCCTTGAACGTGTAGAAAATGATACAGAGGGTTTAGAAATTTCTAGAGAGAGGTCAGGTCGTATAAAATGGCTCGGGTCTTAAAGCTCTCTTTGCTTTAAAAGCAACTCAGGTGACAAAGCCAGCCAAACTCAGGAAGAAAATCTGAACGAATAGTCATCTCTTGTCTCTCTTTGAACCCTGGTCACACAGTTGGAGACTGATTTTTTTTTTGTGTGTGTGTGTGTCTTTCTTTTGAAAACTTTTCACAGTTCATTTTGCAAAGCCTTGCGAAGTGTTCGTGACACAGCTCGGCTCTTATGTAGAGGAGGAAGTCCATTTGGAAGACTTTCATTGCCACTTTCACCTCTTTTTAAAAAAGAGGATCATAAAGCCAGACTCTCAAGATGCTTAAAGAGGTTATTAAGGCTATTTATTATTTTTTTCATCAGCACTCCTGTGTGTTTCAAAGAAGTACAGAGACTCGCACTTGATATTTGACATAGTCACGGGCTTCATCTTCAAGGTCTCCTCAGCTGGATTCTTTACTAATTTGATTAAGATGAGAAAAATATTCCCAAAAAGAGCCGACACCGTCATCTGCGTGCATTGTCTAGTCTAGTATCTATTCAGGGTTCACTTACTACGCTACTCATGTATTATTAGTCATATAAATTAACATACTTTACATGAAAGATGGGTTTAATTTAAACTCGGAATTAGTCAGTTCCCCAAGGTGTTATATTACTTTGTACAGCATCTGCAAATTTTAATTATCGCAATACTTCACCGAGTACACTGCACGCAGCTTTACATCACTCTGGTATTGACCGTGCCGCTTCTTGACTCGTTCTTATTGCGAGCTATTCAGATCTTGGCGTAATGGGGCTCTTTATGTTTATTGTGGTTTTCACCTTGGCGTTCATTTTTGTGCTGCAGCTAGCAAAGTCTTCATGTTTTATTAAAACGACATATCGCGAGTAAAGATCAGAGAAGGAATGGGCTTTAAAAATGTTGCATGCCAACACACTGCTACTAGATGCCAAGAGAAAAGAGATCAAATACCTTTGAAGTCTTTGAGAAATGAAGTTGAGAAATCGTTAAACTGGTCATCCACCGCTGCTCGATTGTGGGCTGTTTGTCTTGAGGCTGAAGTTCCAAATGCAGTTCTGCTCTGCTTTGCTGTGTGTTTCTGAGGTGATTGTCAGCTGTTTAAGCAATTAATTGATTCTGTTTTCATACATTGATAAAATGAGAAAGCTACATTTTCAGCTCGGAGAAGACTTTTTTTTTCTTCTAGGTCTTAAAACGTCTTAAATCTCAAAAGCTAAATTATAGGCCTTAAAGTCTTAAATCTACTGAAATCTTGAATCTTTTTTCAAACAGGTCTTTTCCTTTGTTCATGTAAAATAGCATTTAAGTTCTTTCCTTACAGTAGCATTTGCTTAAAACTTCTTTATTTATTGCTGACCATTTTGACCTGACCTAAATTTTACATTCTTAACTTATTGTTGTGGTAGACTGAAGTAGTTGACAGCTATGTTTTTGTTCTATTCTTGGTAAGGGTTGCAGGGATTGTGAATAGATATACATGAAAATTAATTTAAAAAAAAATTTAAATCTATAAATTTTTTTTTTAAGTTTTATAAAAAATTATTAATATAATATAACTATAATCAGTTTTATCTATTATTTTATGTAAAGCTGCTTCTGACCATGACATGTCCACACTAAATGATCATAAGAGTTTAAGGGATTTTATGCAGCATCCTTCGTTTGTTCTCTTAGGTAAGTAGAAAACTCCACTTAAGTATCATACTTGGAGGGAAATGTGCTAATTGCATTTAAAGCTTGAAGCATCAGAATCAGTACTCTGTATTGGCCATTCACAATGACAAGGAATCGGTACTCCATAAAGGCTGCAAAAATGCTGATCGGAGCATCCTTAATTGGCGTTTTTGCTTCACTCGTCACTGACAATTTATGTAGTAAGTGCCGTACCGATATTATCAATTTCGCCTCATTGTTAGACAGACGGTAAAAATTGCAAAATTGGAAATCGTTGTGTGCCCCTGCAAATTTGTCCTGGTTGAAAGATCTAATAACTTTTTCACATTTTGAAAAAATGAAATACTTCATTAATGACTGTCAGTTTATTTTATTAAATATAGAACCATGTGATTTCTTTTGGGGAGACCTTATCTTCTTTATAGATCATTTTAATAATTACCCAAAATATTTTTATTTTTTATTTTTTTGTGGTTTGGATTAGGGTTGTAATGAGGGTAATGTATTGTCATTCAAGTTTCTGCTTAATAAAATATCAAATTTAAAAAAGCATTACATTTATAGCATACAATAAATTAAGATTACATTTATATACCTGTAAACATTCACATGAGGTGATGTAATTTTCCCATGAATATTTCCTGCTTGTTGTTAAGACACAATTCATTCATAACTTGACGTTAAAACAGCTCTCATAACATTATTTATCAATATATGGACCTTTTTGGATTGTCGGAAGCTATGAAAATTAAAAATGTAAAACAGGAAATATGGTAGGACCATTATTATTGTTTACATCCCACAAAATGCTCTATAGAGCAAGTGACTTGATACACAAGTGACTTTGCGCTTGCTGTAAACCCATCATAGGGGTCATTTTAATGCATTCAAATAGGCTTTATTGCGCAGTTTTTGGACTCTAAAAATTGTTGCTAATTGGGTGACATATGTAAACTGACGCATTAAAATAATAGTTATACCATTAAAGTAAATGAGTAGCGCAGACCCCTAGTGCTAGTCACTGTATATTTGGTGTCCTAGAGTCACCTGAGACTGAAGTTAATAAGAGATGTAAACAGTGGCAGAGTTCAGGTATGGCTCCAGTATGATGCTTTCCTGGTACTCATTTAACAAGAGGCGCCCACATCTTAGCGCCTTATCAGCTCCAGCCTCTCTCACACTCAGTCATGCTGTCCTCATCACCGTGGCCGAGGGTGAGGGATTCTCCATGCTCTAAGTGGATTAAATCCTCACCGCATCCACTTCCTGGCAGCAGTCGCATGGCTTGTCTGTCAAAGGTGGGGGAGATTTTGGCAGGTTTTAGTATGGTGCGTTCCACCTCGGGTCCGGTTAAGATCACCATTTGTGCCTCTTCTCACCACGTACATGAAAAAAGCCAACTCCAGCATCTTCCCACACCCACTACAAACATGGTCTGCCAACGTGCTACATTCCCTAACGTGTGTAGAGATATTGCAAGCTTAAGAAATGCCTGTGTACGTCTCTGTGTTTGCGGAAGGCTTGTCAGGAGCTGCAGCGGGCGAGGGAATTGAGCGCGGTTTGCGGAAAAGCCCATATGTCAAAGATATTGAATGCGTTGGTGAGAGAAGACATAAAATGCTGAATGGGATGGGTGGGAACGGGTACACTGGACACAAATGACACACAGTGTATAAAGAGGAATGCAGGGAATTCCAGGCTGCGCTTGGGAAGTCCTCCATGCCCTGCAGTACTGTATTGCATTTTTCTCTCTCTCCTTCCAAATCAAGCTTGCAGTTTTTCATTTATCATAGTTCTCTTGTGATAAGGCATTGTGTGGTAAAATATCTGAAATTTTGTTGGAATAGCGGCTGAATGCGTGACACTGAATTATTAATACAAGCTGGATCACATAGCTGGATATATTGGTTATGGATTGTTGCATTTTTAAAAGAAAATAAATACTGAAGTGGTTTCATGTGCTTGCGTCTTTTAGATTAATTAATTGAAGTTATTTTGTTTCATGTTTGTATTCTAATATGATAACAATCATTATCTTCAAAATGATTAAATTTTTGTCTTTTTTGACATCACATATGTTTTTAAAAGGATACGTTTAAAAGACTTTTTTTTTTTAAATAAAGATTTTTCGTCAAAATGTTTATCTTTTTCTACCCTTAATATATTATCTTGGTAATATATTATATAAATTTATATTAATCAGAGCAAGGACATTTTCACAGTATTTCTTATTTGTTTTATTTTGGCTAGAATAAAAGCAGTTTAAAAATATATAATATTTTCGATAGTCTACAGAACAAATCATCATTATACAGTAACTTGCCTGATTACCCAAACATGCCTAGTTAACCTAATTAACCTAGTTAAGCCTTTAAATGCCACTTTAAGCTGTATAGAAGTGTCTTGAAAACATCTTAAAACACTGTTTACTGTCATCATGGCAAAGATAAGAGAAATTCTGACTTCAACTACATATATGCGTGTGTGTATGTAGTATGTATGCATGTATGTATATTTATATATATATGTATGTGTGTGTGTGTGTATGTATGTGTGTGTGTGTGTGTGTGTGTGTGTGTGTGTGTAGATATATTGTCAACTTCTGTGGATTTATAGTTTTTTAAATATATTTTAAAGTATTTTTTTATTTAACACTTTAATTTCAATATTTTACATTTACAGCACACATACTATCCACACATGCATGTAGATGCATAAAGCTGCTTTGTTATACAGACACTGAGACCGTTACTCTGAGGCTTTCAGATGTTCAAATATGTTTTATCTTGTAATCAAGTCATCATCAGTTTCTTTGGCCAACCTTGCCATAATTTCAAGTCTCCCTCTGTGTCGCTGTATGTAGAGTGTGCATGTCAGGCTGGATTTGCGGACACTGATGGGATGGTTCTGCTAAAACCTGGGCTCCCCGGGCCGAGCAGGCGGGGAAACCACAGTACGTCCTTGATGAAGAACTCCGCTGCGACACGGCCTGTCCCTTTGACTCACGCTGAGAGCTTGATACTCAGGATGAGGAGGTCAGCCTGACCCACTTTCTACCGCCTGCCCTTCTGTCATGTTGGGAGAGGAGGGCGAGAGGCCAGGGGTGAGTGGGCGAATGGGTGCACTGACTGTCAGCAGGCAGGGGGGGATATGAGAAAGCTCTCCTGCTGTGGGACGCAGGTACATCTCAGCCTACCGAGACTGTAATTGACAGGCACTCCCACAGAGCTCAGTGTCTGACCCTCTTATTGTAGCTCCTCGTCCTCAACGACTCCTACATCTCTCCTCCTCTTCATCACTTCACTGCTCTGCTGTGCTTCTCAGCTGTAGCTGTAATTTATGCGGTCAAGCAGAAGATATTCAACAGTGGTAGCATGATCTTGAATATTTCTATCCTCTGTATGTTCATGGCTGGCCTGCTGACCTTTGGGTTAACACCAGTAATGATGCTGTCAGACTTGGTAACAGTTAGCATTAAGGCTAAGCCATTCATTTAATAGAAATTATCCATACCCTAAAATCAATGTAATTTCCCAATGTTGGTTATTAAATGTTTTTATTTATACATTTTTTTATATATGTTCTTGTTAATAATATCCCTTTAAAAACCTACTAGCTACCACATGTGCACAGCCTAACAGCTTGACTGAGAAGAGAATTCAAATGTGCAGCAATCTGACTGTGCGTTTACACTGAAGGCGGTGAGGGCGTCAAAGGTCGCTCTTACCGCCTTGGTGACAACGCTGTCTGCCTTCACCTCTGTGAGTGTCAAAATTCGCTACATTGATCACGTATTTAAGGGGGCTGTTGCAGCATATCAGGGTGCTTTCACACCTACACTTTTGTTTCGGAACGTATCTCGTTTGCCCAGTTAGCGCGGTTCGTTTGGCATATGTGAACAGGGCAATCGCGCTCTGTTCCGCGCCAAAGTAATCGCTCCGAGATCGCTTGAATGTGGTGGTCTCGGCTCGATTGAAACGAACCCTGGAGCGGTTCGATTGCAGTGAGAAAGCGATCCGATCCGAGCGCGGTTATATCACAGTGTTTTATGCATACGTAATAGGCTTACGGCTATATGAAGAGAGTTATGAGTATGGCGGGAAGTTTCGCGAGTCTCCGGATGCCCGCAAACGAGTGATGATCTCCCAGTAATCGCGCACCCTTCTCACCCCTCCCCACCGCGTCTCTCCTCAGACATGTCGCGCGCGCGCACCCTGTCAATCACCACCAAACCACCACCTCTCCTGACAGCTGAGCGGGACGCTGCAAAATAAATCCTGACACTCTGACCAATGTGAGGAGAGTTTACTCGCACGTGACTTGTTTTAGCTCTTTTGGTCCGTTTAGAAACTTTGCAGTGTGAAAGCGAACCGCTCCAAGAGCAAAGAGCAACAATGTAACAATTGTAATCTCTGTTTCGGAACAACTGAATCGATTCACAGGTGTGAAAGCACCCTCAGTTACATTACTGCATAAAACATGCTTTCTAGAATGAAAATGTTGCACATTTTTTATCAAATTCTTTTAACAATGGCACATGAAGTTGCATGTGGTGTGGCTTTGCTCCACTTAATTATCTAATATGTTCATATGTCTGAAATATCCTGAAGCAGTAATACTGTTTTGTACTATCGCATGAGATTCTCGCTTTTTTAAAGATAAATATATATAACATTAATGCACATCAATTACTCGCGAGTAACTTATTTAATGCATGTTCCAGTAAGAAAACATTGCAAATAATTGGAAATACGGCGACTGTAATCATTAAATCCTTGGAAACAACTGTGGTCTGAACCAAAGTTCACAGTGACTGTGTTCTGTGTGTGGACTTCTTCATTCTGATTGCTTGCTGCCGAACTGCGTCATCACCATAAAGTTAACTTCATTTCGACTCTCCTCGATGCCCACACAGTCGAAGACGCGTCGTGCTGCTCCTCGCCGCTTATCGCAGCCGGCTCTCATTGAAAATTAATCACTTCCGGCTACTTTGATGCTCTCGCCGCTTTCAGTGTGAATGTACGGTGACTTACCATAAGCTCATGTTTTTTTCTTATATATGCATGCTGCCAGTGTTAATTTCATTGACGAAGGATTTTCGTCATATTTTCATGAATAGCAAGTTTCTACAGAAAAAACTAAATAAAAATTAAATGATGATGACAATTATAATTAAAATATACATGTACTGCCATTTACATTAGCAAATAAAACGTGACAAGAATGTGATTTGGAGATGTATTTTGGTAAATATCCAATCAGAATTAATCTTGGTGTGTGATGCACAACACACACACACAATCACATTTGAAAAGTAGCCGTGGGCCACGCCTATCACTCGACGCAGAGGTATAAACCAGCCTTTGATAGTACTGTGCAAGACACACCAGTACACAAGGGCATTTTCCAGCTATTCATCTGTGATAGCCGTCTATGTTAAATATTTCTATGTTTTGTAGTTGTTTCTTATGTTCATGTTCATGCTGATCTTTGATTTAACACCAAAAACGTATGTAAAGATGCTGTCAGACCGGACATGTGTGGTAAAAGGTACGCCTATGCAAGACACCTGAGTGGGTAACTCGTCAATAAGTATAGCTCATTTTTCTAGTTGAACTCGGGGTCAAAAATAAAAATGTCTTGTGTAGTTTATTGTCAAGCAGGACTCTCTGAAGCAGGACTCTGCTGAATTGGAGAAAAGGTTACATGTGTTACCTTAAGTGCGCCAAGATGTGAAGCGTAGTAGCAGTTCATGTTGTCATGAATCATCTGTCTCTAACAGAAAATAGCATTCACTACCCTTTTTACTTTTGTGTGACGTATTTCTGAGTGGAGTGTTCACAAAAGACAAGTGGAAGGATAGGGTTTTATTTTATCTTAGTTTTTTCTTTCAACGTTTTAAGGATTTATTGTAAAAGGTTTAAGTTTTTGTTCCTTTTTTTATTTGATGAATTTAAGTTCAGTATTATCTTCATTTAATTAGATTTTTAAAAGCAATTATTTGTTTATTATAGCAGTTGGATACAACTGTATATTAAAAGAGAGAAACTAAAAAAATAGATGCTATTGCTAATATATGGTGGGCTGGTGATGTCTGAGAAATACATTAGATTTGGTGGATCATCTAATAAACTTGGAGTGGGATTGTACATACACAAGCTGTCATACTCTGACTTTTCTTGGTCATTCCTTTTCGCTTTTTTTCTCTCTCTTACACATTCAGTCTTTCTTTCTCTCTCTCACACACACACACACACACACACACACACTCTTTCTCTCTCAAACTCAGTGTGTCAGAATGGCAGCTGGCCCTGCGGCTCTCCTGGTTAGTTCCCCTGATAGAGAGTTGGAGACAGACTGGACTGGTGCAGTAGTGCTTATTAGCCGTGTCTGTCTGCAGGAGCCCTGCTGAGCCAGCCTTGAACCCTCCGGCCCCCAGCAGAGAAAGAGGGAAAGACGGAGAAGAGAGAGGGAGAGTGAGGTTAAAGCTGCGGAGGACAAAAGCAGGAGTGTGACAGCCGGGGAAAGAGACCTGCCTGTCTGACCTGCATGTCCACTTAGCTAGTCACCAACTAACCTGAAATCGGTCGGTGGCAGCATCATCAGTTTCAAGAAGAAACCCATTTGTTTCATTCTGTCGGAGCTATCGGATTCCTATGCAGATCGGGAAAGGCAGCATGTTCATTTGATGCATTTTTATAATTAAAGAAAGAAAGATTTCACTACATGTGCCCTCTTCGACATCAAGTGCTCTTCTGTTTTATCAGTCGAGTACTCAAGCATTCAAAATGCCCAAAGTGCACATCACTATTGCAGAACAGGCTTAAGTAGTTGACATTGTTTTATTGTTTTTTTCCGGGGAGATCGCGTGAAGCTGTCTGCCTGACTAACCTCAGATATTGCAATGTGGAGAGTTGCTGTGGCTGCTAAAGTTTTAATGTGCTTCAAGATTAGGGTCTGTGGACAGATGCGTTGAGGCCACTGGGTTCATCGGCAGGTTATTTTCTGCTCTGACCTGCCTTTGTGTTGTTGTTATGCATGCGCTTCATGAACCATCAGGTTCAGCCATCCAACAGAGCTCACCTTTATGGCCACTAATGGCTACAGAAGTGCTGACGCAGTCAGAGACACCCTTACCCTGACATGTCGTTCCCTTTGGTCCGCTGTTAACATCTAACATGCACCTGCAATCAACCCTGATCAGCCCAGTGGAAATAGCCCGTTATTGCCCTCATTAGATGTTATACTGTAGTTTTCTCGCACAAATTCATCACATATTAACCTAGATTGTGGGTTTGCTTAATGTTTTCGTCTAATCTTCTCTGAGCGTGTTTCTCTCCGTAGCCTCTCATTCCACACCAGACCAGCTCATGCGAAGATCCCAGAGCTTTTATATCACAGCCATCTGTCAATACAATTTGGTCAAATGATTTCAAAACCTGTGCGTTTCTGGTGTCTTAAGCCAAGTGGCTGGCTGAGCTCCAGCTGGAATGCAGCGAGCATTAAGGCATGATGTGCGATCAAGCCGCCTCCTGCTGATTCATCCCTCACATGCTGAAAAATTACCTTTAGCTCATTAAAGAATTGTGTAAGTTAAGAAAAAATCATTTGCATAATTCATTTTCCCCTGAGAACCGGGATGATTAATTAATTACTCTGCTGTTAAACTGGATTTTTTTTTAATTAACCTCAGGACATCCTTCATGTATGGGAATATTTGACATTTTTTGTGTCATATTTTCAGTGCATATTTAGAGGTGTGGGAATCGCCATAGTTGTGAAAAATCTCTGTGTAGTTAAAAATAGTTGAGTCAGGGGTTTTATTATTGCATTTAGGAGTCTCAATATTCTGCAATTGTCCTAATCGTTCTGCTTTATTTTTTTCGAGGCTGTCGTCTGCAGCAAGATGAATCTCTTTAATATATCTGGCCCAGATGCTTTGCATAGTACTGAAAAGATGACGCAGACTCTTGGTTATAATACCCCAGTGTTTTATTCATATGCTCTTATTTCAAGGGACCCTACACGCCAGCAATTTCTACAGCGCTGTCTGACACTGTGCTATAGGCTGCATGTAAATGAGGGTTTTAGGGTAGTATTGTAGCGTAATGTCATGCGCGAGTCTCATTAACCTATAAGCAACCTAAACACTTCTCTGTCTCCCTTTCCTCCAACAGAACTCAATACGGCACAATCTCTCCTTGAACAAGTGTTTTCTCAAAGTGCCTCGCTCCAAAGATGACCCGGGAAAGGTAAGCATTCTCTTCTTTCTCCATATGTAGTGCTGTTTTATTCAGAAATGTGCGTTTTGTACGTTCTCTAAATACAAAATGCCACTACCAGAGCAGATTCAGTCGTTAAAAAATGCATACGGATCCTTGTGAAAGTAGATGAGAGCAAGCACTCGCAGTAACATTTTAAAAGCGCTCTCCGGAGCTCTCTCGGGTAGAGGAGAAAGCACTTCAGCCCAGCACTTACTGCACGAGAGGGGGAGACCACCACCTGCTTCCCCTCAGTCTGCATGCTGCTTGGCCGGCCCGTCACTGCTAAAACAACCAGACAGATTCACGTCTGGGCCAAATTACAAAACAGTATATTCAAATCTGCAATGTTATCGGAACCTTCAATAAATCGGTCGACAGTGGCTTTAAATGATACATTGGTTTCTGACAGATTTAAACAATTATACAGATAATGTGACTTATTGATTACAAGCTTGCAGTAAATTACTTGTCTGCCATCGGTGCTAGCAAGAAGATCAAATTTGAAAGGATACTCACAGATTTACCTTATTTAGTGTCAGCTCTCTTAATGTTCTCTTTAAAATTAAAGCACAAAAATATTTGGTTCTGTTTATGAATTGAGCATTAGTTGGTGTCGTAAAACAGCAATCTTATTTTATTTAAGGGTTAGAAGCGATAGCTTATGAGGATTAAAAATACAAACCTGAGATTTGTTCACGTTACAAAAAAAAGTAACAAAAACTTTAATGACGTTGGCCAAAATAAGTAAAGAAAAAAATTTAGTACCATGCTTCATGTAAAGTGCTCAGCATTATTGAGTACAGCCCATTTTGAATGAATATTTTTATCCATTTCTCAGTGAATATAGGCATTTTATTTTGGTGCATTCAAACAAAATAGATTTATTAGACAGATATATTTAGTAAAATAATATTTTAGTTAGCAAACACATTTAGAAAATGATAAATAATACAATTAAATTCAAGCAAATATCGCAAAAAAATTTATTAAATATTTTTCTATAACATACATTAGGGTGTAATAGTTTTTGGACCGTTATCATAAGTTATTTTGTTAGATTAGCTCCAGATTTGGCTTCAGTACCGATGAATAGACAAACAAGCATTATTTAATGTCTAACTACATTAATGTTCAGAGATTGAATAATGAAATGTAAAAACATGGTGTTGCCTTCGTTGTAAAAACAGTTCAATAAAATAAATCTTTAATAAAGGTACGATTGGTATAATTTTTTGTGCCTGAGCACAGTTACAGGCCTTAAAAACACATGCAAATGATTTACCTTTACTCCATTATGGTTTAATTCTGGAGTGACTCCACAAATATCATGTGTTCTAATCTGTGGCTCTTGGTCAATTATGGCCCGTTTCTACTGAGGTTCTGTGGTTCGGTACGGGTCACCTTCATTAGGCTTGCTATTCCACTGCCAAAAGTGTACCAATGCTCTTCTTCTTGGCCTTGTGGCTGTTCATCAAGACGAAGTCCAGGTTTGTTTGAGCTTGGGTCAACCATAGCTCATGATTTTAGGTATATATTATAATGGTGTAATGTCTCGGCTGTATTTAAAAATGCCGCATCGTTTGTTTTCTTTCTCTTGGCTTGTGTACGAGCTTATGGTGTTTCTCTGTAACGCCTTCAGCTGTGCCTCTTGCTCCGCCTTTTGGTACCCTTTTGTAATGCTAGGTACCCTTTCAAAGGCGACCCAAAAAGTGGTACAGTTCGCTTTTTATCGTTTTTTTGTTTTTGTTTTACCACTCAGTGGAAGCAGACCAATAGAATACCAACATATAAACTTAACATTCCAGATCCTGCGATGTGACTATTGCGGATGCACACTTTGCAGTATCAATGCTGAAACAGTATATTGTGCTGCCCTAATACTTAATATACATTAAAAAGTGATTAAATATGGGGGAAAATGGCAATGAACTGAACAAAAATGCCAAACAAATTTAGGATGCATGGCAACAATTGCTGCATTATTGTGCTAAATAAGCTAGCATGTCTCTGAAACAAAACTACATGTGTTGTATTAGATTTCTTGCATGTAATTTGGAACATTATAACCCAACACACATCTTATGCCTAAACGCAAAAATGTTTTGTATATGTATTATTTTAATGTGATCACTGCAACATCAAATGTTCTTTTTTTCCTAATTTCTATACTTTATGCGGTAGGCTGTTATTGTGTAAATACGAGCAGCTAATTGTTAGTATTTTACACTTCTCAGCTTGATTAATATAATTGGATACGTTTTTCAATGTAAGCATAATACAGTTAATTGTTAGCATTTTACAGTTTTCAGCTTGATTAACATAATTGGATATGTTTTAAATGTACTTCCGGCCATGGGTGAATGCATGTTATGTACAACTGATGTATATGACTTCTGACGCATGGCATAAGATGCATTCATAGTGGAAGCTCTGGGAATAGAAGCATCTTGTGGAAACCACTTACCACACAGTTTGTTTACCACAGAAGACAACGACGAACAAGAAAACCAGCTAACGCTTTTATAATGTTAAAAAATATTACTCTTGCAATATGTGTACGTGTGTCTACCCATCTTATGTCATGCATAATATATTGTATACGTCACTCATGTCTTACGTGCATTCGACTGCTGCCGGAAGTCAGTATTTGTATTTTTGTAGAACAGTGTTTTCATTTTTAAATATTTGTGACAGAAATGGGGTGTATAGGTTAGCTTAACAACAGATTTAAGCACTTTTTAAAGCTTTAAACAAAAGTCACTACCCAACACCATTATACAGCATAGAAGAGCCAGGATCAAATTTTAAACTATGCCTCTGACTGTGTTCATCTAACAGAAAAAAATCATGTACACAGAAGATGGCTTGAGGGTGAGTAAATTATGGGTAATTTTCATTTTTGGAGTGAACTGTTTAGGGTTTAACTATTCAAACTATGCAAGGTGTAAACAGGACCACAAGTTAATTTAAAAAGGCTCATACAAAGAAAAAAAAAAACATATACAATGCTCAGCATATTTAAGTACACCTCTTTTTTTAAATCATATTTTTATTAGGAAGCTATATAATATTATATTTTTGCATATACATTAGATTAGTCAGTACTGAAGCCAAATCTGGAGCTTATCTAACAAAATAATATACAAAATAAAATAATGGTCCAAAAACTAGTACAGCCAAATGTATATGTTTTAGGAAAATATTAAATATAATTTAATTGTATTATCTTTCAATTTCTATACATGTTTGTTGACTAAAATATTATTTCAATAAATATATCTGTTTAATTTGTTTTGTTTAAATGCAGCAAAAATACATTGCCTATATTCACTGAAAAATGGATAAAAATATTATTTTTCAAAATGGGCTGTACTCAATTATGCAGACTACTGTATTGATGTAAAATATTGTCCTTTGAAGTGGAGATGCAGCAATTAACCGGTTTCACTATTAACAGCACTTAATTAATCGTAAAGGCTTCATAATGCCTTGTTTCTGCATGAAACAAAACTGCTGCAACTAAACAAAGTTATGCCAACTGTGCGCTAGTTTAAAGCTCTGAGCTTGTACACCATACGCACACGCGTATTAAATGCTGATTTTAACTATGGCTGAGGCTATTAACTAAGGGCTGTTCACATATCTCGTTTTTTTGTGTGTGTGCGCAATTTAGTTATTATTAATAGAGACGCACAGTTTGCACGTAAACCCTTTCCAGGCGCACCTAATTGAAAGAATGAAAGAAGAAGAAAAAAATACAAAAGGAAAATTCAGAAAAAAAAATTTATCTAGTTGATTCAAAGTGCCATTCGGACAATGATTGAGCAGCCTTTGACTACATTTGTTCTCTTTAAAAGGGAAAAACTAAGCTAATGTGTAGCTTAGATTTACATTAGACAAATACTTTTTTTTTACATTCAACATGTTTTTTTTATTCTTATTTTTATTTATTTATTGATTTATTTAATCATTGTTCTGTCATTTATTTTCAGTATAAAATCATTGTTTAAATGCTCAAAAACATTTTCACTTATTTTTAAGTCCTGAGCGAAATGGACTATTGTTTGTTTTTTATTACTATATTGTGCTGTATTAATAAATAGCAGTAAATAACACTGAAGAGTATAACAAGTTTTACTAAGACTACTAGTGTTTTGAAATACATGAATGGATATTAGTCGTAATAACGTAATTATTCCTCAAACTGTAATCATGCAACCAAAATCTATAATCGTTGCATCCCTACCTTAAAGTTAAGCATGCATGTCTGATGACGTGTTTGTTTACTGCAATATATACACAAAAATGCCCATTTTATCAATCCAACAACGACAGACCCCAGTTAACCTGTTTTCTTTGCCATATAGTACCGCCACCACAAAACGCACTCATTTCCCTGTATCCTCAGCCATCTTGTGCCGAGTGCATTCACGCACATACGCTCACAGCGCGACATAAAGAGAAGAGCCGAGGCATGCAGGGGATGGGGACTGAATGCTAATTTCATGTTTTGCTGTAATCCTCTGATATTGACACTCCTGGGATGTGCTCCACTAAATACAAAATAATCTATCGCTGGATGGATTCTATTCCGAATGCACGGCCAACATGCTTGCATCCCTAATGTTCAATTTGGAATTTGCCTCCTTCCACACTGCCCTCCCCCCTGGAAGGAGAACTTCAAAGCTGCGCGGGGCTCTCTTGATATGTTCCATCAATATTGTAATACGGCAGGAATATGGACCCTGCTGTTTGTACGAGATAGTAACTGAGGCGTGTTTCTCCGAGATGGCAAAAAGCGATTGTTCACTTCACCTTTGTGGTCTGCCGCAGCTGCTGAGACTGAGGAAGGCCAAACTTTTGGGGCAGATGCAATCACGTTTGCCCTTGAGTGGACTTCTGTTCTGGGAGGTTTAGCCTGTCTCGTACTGATTAGTTCCAATGGAAACCAGATTTGAAGCCATAACTACACACACAGATATGCTTCTGACTAGACCGGTAATGATTATTGATTCATTTTAGTTTATGAGATGTAGGCGACAATTGTGCAGTTTGCATTTGAGGGACCTTTTTTAATCACAGAACATTTAAGCAACAAATGGCTGTCAAGGATTAACATTGTAAATGTTAAAAATAAAAATTCTTATTATATTTTGACAGAATTATAAAAACATGAGGCTTTCTGATCATGTATTAAAGGAAAATATTCTAATTGTTTTTTTTATTTTATTATATTCATTCATTCATTTTCCTTCAGCTTAGTCTCTATTTCAGAGGTTGCCAAGCAGAATGAACTGCCAGCTATTCTGGCATACTGTATGTTTTACGCAGCGGATGCCCTTCCGGCTGCAACCCAGTACTGGGAAACACCCATACACACTCAATCTCTCTCACACACACACACACACTCACTTATACACCACAGCCAATTTTGTTTATTCATCTATAGTGCATGTCTTTGGACTGTGAAGAAAACTGGAGCACCCGGAGGAAACCCAAGGCAACACTAGAAGAACATGCAAAATCCACACAGAAATGCCAACTGGCCCAGCAGAGACTTGACCTAGCGGCCGTCTTGCAGTGAGGCAACAGTGCTAACCACTGAGCCACCGTGCCACTTTTTCATATTATATTATATTATATTATATTATATTATATTATATTATATTATATTATATTATATTATATTATATTATATTATATTATATTCATTCATTTTCTTTTCGGCTTAGTCCCTTTATTAATCCGGGGTCACCACACCGCCAACTTATTCAGCATGTTTTTACACCGCGGACGCTCTTCCAGCCGCTACTCATCTTTGGAAGACATCAACATACACTCATTCATACACACACTCATACACTACGGACAATTTAGCTTACCCAATTCACCTGTACCGCATGTCTTTAGACTGTGGGGGAAACCGGAGCACCCGGAGGAAACCCATGCAAACGCAGGGAGAACATGCAAACTCCACACAGAAACGCCAACTGAACTGACCCAGCCGAGGCTCAAATCAGCAACCCACAGACCTTCTTGTTGCGAGGTGACAGCACTACCTAGTGCGCCACTGCATCGCCTATACAACATATGAAATTGAAAATGGTCACATCCATTTTTTGCCGGAAATTTTTAGTGGCTGAACATTTCTGTGCTTATAACCTATTCATAACACAACACAATCTACATCAGCTTTGCATGTGTTTTAAAACAGCATTACCTGTCTAAAGGAAATAATTTAACCATGGTGTCATCCTTGCTCCAGCGTGCAAAAACTTAAAACGTTTTGATTCAGCATTCGTTTTTACTGCTGTTACCGTCTATTGTGCATGTGAATGGGGCGTGTGTGTTTGCACAAATGACAGAACTGCATGAAAGGATGCGGCGATGTACAAATGTACATTTGTTTACAGGCAGTTTGGGCTATTTATCAGAATTATGGGAATTATCGTCCTGGCAAATTGTAATTGGATGAACATTTTTTAGGTTTATGCCTTAACCAGCATATAAAAAAAATATAAAATCATTTATATCATTTAATTTAATCATTACTATTGGAATGAGAAGAGACTTTTAGTCAGCACAACAAAAAATGTTTCTGAAGACAATCATCTACTGCATCTTTAACTTGATGCTTCAGCCAAATTTATACTCTGTAAAATGAACCTCGACACAATCTTATTGTATTGCCACACACTTCAGGTTCATGTAAACTTTCCTTTCATGGATTTCTTTAAACGTTGCTTTCTCTCTAGGGATTTTGATGCAGCCTACAGATACTCTCCTCCCAAGGGCTTTCAGTTTTTCAAGATTTTTCAGCTAATTAAAAGGAGCGCTACTCAGCCTCCCCATCCACACTGAAAGAGTCTTGCAGTAGTTTTCATTTAAATTACATCTGCTAGGTGTAACAGACAGCCAGCACACTCAGTCACCCTCAGCTGTCCTTCATCCTCAATGCATCAATTACAGGAACACGATTGTTTAAATTGAAATCTAGAACATGAGGATGTGTAATGCAGTGAGATTTGTTCTGCATGTTACGAAAGTCTGATGACCTAATGCTTGAATATAATGCATAAATGGAGATGCAAAGTGAAGATCATGGTTCAGTATTTGATTAACGATTTGTTTTAAAGTTGCCATACTTATCTAGTGTATTTATTGTGTGGGAGCTCTCGCTACCTGTAACATTTGACATTGTTTAGCTACTTGTGTTCCATTAGAATTTATAAAGAAAGGTAATACCTTTTCACAGGACTCGGCAATCCTCTCGATTCAAGTGGTACTGTATGTGAGGTTTATTCATTTGCATAGAATATTTAATCTGTATATAAGGTTTATTCACTGGAAGTCACTGTAGGATTTTGAAGTTATATGTAAGTCACAGCACTATTCAAATTATGTATAATGCATATTATTAGCTAATTATTGGCAATTTGAAATGTAACTGCATGACATTTTGCATGCGCATAGCATTGCGTTGTGGGTTAAAAAAATATTTTATTCATTGTGGGTAAGAATCTTTTATTTTAATTATGATTTGTATGTCAGGTTCTTAATAGCTATTTAACTAAAACCATAAGCAAACTTTTGTTACTAAAAGTAAAATCATATGAAAAATAATAAATAAAATAAAATATAATAAAATGTTTTCTGAAAATCTATATAAATTTATAAAATAGATCTCTTTCTCAATAAAATCTCTCATCAGTTGGAAATGCGGATTCTTCAATGCTGTTTATACCTGTAACACATGCATAAAACGATACACCAACATACAAACAAACGCACACACATAACCCCAAAGTTTGTTCTGCAGGGAAAAGTAACAAATAAAGACATTAGAATAGTATATATATTCTGAAATTGGAGCAGTCTCTTATTTTAGAATATTAATTGTTGGCCAAAATGACTGACTTTCGTCTGTCTGCTTCAGACTGACCTTAAAATTCTCTAAATGAAATGGCAAGTTAATCATTTGAATTAACGTTTATTAAGTGGCATTCTTTCATTAGGCTGGTTTTAGTACTACACTGCTTCAAAGAGCCAAAAATGCCGTGTTGAAAGCAGGTGTGATAAAGCTGCGCACTCTGTTATTGGTCAGACTGTTTTGGAGCTTTCATCACACTTAAATAACATTTTGCTGCAACAGCAGAGTGTTGAAACAAATAATGAGCTCTTTTTCTTAAGGTAGAGATGTAGTGAAAAACTACTGGTGCAGGAGTTGTGCTCATTGCCATTCCGTGGCTGCTAACCTGTGTGTATGCG
Source organism: Danio rerio (assembly GCF_052040795.2). NCBI lineage: Eukaryota > Metazoa > Chordata > Actinopteri > Cypriniformes > Danionidae > Danio > Danio rerio. Next base: position 28,739,753 of record NC_141031.1, on the reverse strand, counting down.
CTGTATTGCTGTTTAAATGCAGAAATTTACATCATTTTATCAATATGTCTTTGGAGGCCGAGCGTTTGAGGAACCTGAAGCATGCTGTCTAGACAAATCCTTTGGTGATTTTCAATTATTCTCCTTGCTTAGGTGCACGCACGAGCTGTGCACAAGTAATTTGAAAGGTCTTGATCGCACCCTCTCTGGACAATTGAGATCTTATCCCATATAATATGAAATATTTTAAAATAAAACCCAAGCCTGGAGGTTAATTTCTTTTTCTTTTTCGCCCAACTTCACGGCCAGAGTTGCCTTTAGCTTCTGGGAAGAGCAGCAGTATTGAAAAATAAATTAAACAGGAAGAATGCAAAGATAAATTATTCAGCCAGGGTCTTGGGTGCTTGGATACCAGCAGCCCCAAACCAAGGTGTGCTATTTTCTGCCTGATTATCAGAGCTCAGACCTGACCAGAAATCCAACACCTCTGTGTCCAGCCCTGAACAGGAGCAATCGATAAACCTGCGGCTGAGGAAGAGGGGCTTCAGGAGGGGCTTAACATTTTACCTGCCTCTGCTAAGGCTCAGGAGAGATGTGAAGCGAGAGAGCGAGTGAGAGAGCGCAAGAAACGGCTGTAGTGAATAGCCCAACTTCTTCGCACCTCGACATATAGCTCCGTGAACGTCCTCCTGACGTGATGGGCTTACAGATGAGCTTTGTAAAACTTTGATGAACTGAAAGTTGTACGTGTTTGATGGCCAAAGCACCCACTATTTGATTACAGAAGTTTTTCTCTTGGAAACCCTGCTGATTATCGTGCTCTGTTTCTTCTTCTTCTTCTTTTTTTTTAAATGAAAGTTTTATCGAATGGCTTTATGTTGACCACTGTTTTAAAGACTGATGGCTTGCACTGGGACTAATAGTCCGTCTTCATTCTGTTTTTAGGGTTCGTACTGGGCAATTGACACAAATCCAAAGGAGGACACACTGCCCACACGACCCAAGAAGAGGCCACGGTCTGGAGAGCGGGTGAGTGAAATTTTTGTGTGTGTGCGTGTGTGTACGTGTTTGTGTTTATGTGTGCTCCGAGACCCCCTGGTGGTCGGTTTTCAGACTTACAGACTTTCACAGGCCAAACTATGCTCATTACTTTGAGTCTGGGAGTGATCAAAGAGCAGAAAACACACTCTCTCTCTCTCCCAGTTCAAGCTCAGTGTCACTGATTTGCACAACACTTCACTTGACGCAGTGGTTGCTCACTTGCTTCCATTCAATCACCCCTGTTATTATGACCTTGTTTTTCAGTGCAGTGATGATGATAAGTTAGTTATTTTTCTAACTTTTTGATTCCAAGGTCACTGATTGTCCTCAAGTGTTTGAAGGCTCCACAACTTTTGTCGTTTGTGATTTACTGGAAATAGTTGTTGTTGTTGTTGTTGTTGTTTTTCCACCCAATAAAAAAAAAAACATTTTTTATATAAATCATTTAAAATGGAGTAGGTTTATTTTCTTGGCTTATCCAGGTTTCACAGTTTTAGCATTAGGGTACCTCATCTATCAAAACATTCCTTCCATACAGGTAGTTTTCTAACAAGGTGACACAGGGCTCGAAATTAACCTTTTTGCTTGGTAGCACCGGTGCTCCTAACTTTAAAAAGTTAGGCGCATCAGCCAAAATTTAGTCGCACTACCAATTATGAGCACCGTTACTACAAGTTTTATACAAACAGATTTATTGTATTTGAAATCAACACTAATCAAACTAACAAGCAAAAAAAATAATAATATAAATATGCGTGCGTGAGGAAAATATGTCTCAACGAAATCCCGTGATCACAAGAAAATAGATTTTTATAACATAACTGAGTGACCAAAGCACGGAGCGCTCACCGGCCCTGCACACACTGCTTGAATGAATCTGTTACGATCTGAACGGTATAACGTTAACTGTGCTGTTCTCACAAGTGCTGTCTGATATTGCACTGATGCTTTTGACACATATTGTACCTTATTGTATGCATACGTCATGTTAATAGCCATACCGGTCTTTTCATGAGTAAGTTAGCGATATTGATTTACTCAGTGTAAGCCCGTTTGTGATGGTGTACGACACGTGATGTTAAATTTGACATATAGCTGCCCTTTGCACGGCGGAGAGCATCTGGCAATTATATGAAGGATTAAACAGAAGCTCTCGTGCTAGATGTGGCAAACAGTTACCTGAAAACTCCATCACACAGACTTTTCATAGCGGACTTGAAGCCAACAGAAGTCTTCTACTCTTGGAAAAGTGTAGATGGTGGATTAACATTCAGCACATGATCACTAGTAAGATGTGTCATTATTTGTAACTAGATGGTTTCTAAAACTAAATCTGTCCGCGTTATCTTCCGCGGTAGTAGCTCTCTGTCATCCGAAGCCAGAAGGCGCTGACTGAGTGATTGACAGCTGATATTAACCAATCATTTGCGTTCAGTGCTAGAGCAGTGGGCCAATAAGAAGAGCGCGAAGCCGGGGCAAGCATTACGGACTTAGCTTTTACTGCAGCAAGTCGACATGACAACTGTTTAAAACCATTCCTGAGCGCTGCGTTTCCCGTTCCAAGTGCAAACAAAGAGCTTAGAGATGAATTCTGCGTGAATGTCTCCCGAATCCGCGCATGTGGTGAACATTTTGCAGTAAAAACTGGTCGCACACAACAATTTTAAGCACTCGCAGAAATGCTCCCAAAAATATTTTATGGTCGCATAGATAAAATTTCGGGCGCATATGCGACCAAAATGGTCGCAATTTCGAGCCCTGTGACACTGACAAATACTGACCTGGCATGCCAAATACAGCGGTTTTTGGCCGTTTTCACGTATGTGTTAACCCATATCGTTTTGAAAACATTATCATGTAAATGTGAAACTTTTTCAAAATGCAAGGAAAAAACTTTGTATTTCTTGGTACTTTGTAAATGTAGTCACAGATTTATTTGATATATTTGCAAACTTCTAATCCCCGGGTAGCCTTTTGGGCAAGCACATTTATGTTTTTGGTAGACTGAAATTGGTTCATGTATCCCAAATAGAACTATTATTTACTAACTCAAAATGAATACATACATTTACTAAATACAATTGTAATGGCATCCATTTTGGGCTGTAGATTACATTTCATTTCTATTTCCACCTTCGAAATATTAATCGTTTACATCCTTCCCTCACACCTCATTCAGCTGCCAATTTTTGTTCATAGTTTTGTCACATCCCGTTTAGGCTACTGTAATTCCCTTCTGTTTGGCCTCCCTAATAAAACTGTTCATAAATTACAACTGGTACAAATCGCTGCAGCCCGTATTATCACAAAAACTCCCTCGATCTGTCACATCACACCCATTCTACAACATCTTCACTGGCTTCCAATATTTTTCAGAATTAATTATTAATTAATTCTTTTCACTTTTAAAGCAATTTACAATCTTGCTCCTCCATACCTTACTAATCTTGTTCATATCGCCACACCTTCCTCGAACACTCAGGTCTTCTTCTTCCATTCACCTCACTGTCCCCTCTGTCCGCCTTGTCAGCATGGGGAGCAGATCTTTCAGCCACTCTGCTCCTCAGCTTTGGAAATCACTTATCCGTAATTGAGACTCTTTTACAATTTAAATCCAAACTCAAAACACATCTGTATTAAACAGCTTATTCACTTTAACCCGACTGCATTTTTAAAAAATGTATATTGTATTCTATTGACTTTTATTGTGTTTTTATTTAAACTGATTGTTCTAGCTGTCCTGTACGGTGATCTTGAGTGTCATGAAAGGTGCCTTTAAATAAAATTGCATTTGCATTGCATTAATTATTTTAATTAGTTAATTTTATTTTTTATTTTTTAATATCCCTGGAGAAAAAAGAGGAAATTTTGGTATGGCCTAACTTTACCTTTTTTTTTCTTCTTTTTTTTTTTATCAACTTGGTACCAAAGTGCTAGTTCGTTGACAACACCCGTAAATGCAAATACACATCCAAACATATACAGGATGACTCCTTGCTGCATACATATAAAGAAGAAGAAAAAAACATAATGGCTCCTCTATGTATGAAAATTACAAAAACATAATTACCCAATTTGTGAGACAATGCAGAAGCATTAAAATAGACTGTATTTTTTCTCTTATTAAGATAGCCTGACGGGCAGGGTGGATTCATTTTTGGTTGCATGACTGAAAAACATAATAGCCTCGGGATGTCGGACTAGCAGTTTTGCGAGCCCTGATTTGTCAGAAAAGCCAGTGAAACTGCTACTTTCTTTAAGGCTGAATATATCAGTGTGTACTTATAAGTTGTACAATATACAGTATGCTTCATAAATGTATTTCACAAAATATTTAAGCAATTTGGGGTGCCTGTAGTAAAAAATACATTTCAGTAGAAAGCTTCTAGTAGTTTAGTTCAATGTAGCGCACGTGCCTATTGCATGTATTTTTATCTTTTGGGAAGAATGAACTTTAACCATACCATATGTAAGGTTTTCTGTTTACATAGTCTTACTTAAATTTGTCAAACTGACTCAGATGGAAGCTTTTTTCCAAAATAAAATATTGCCCAAGTCTCGTTTTTTTTCTTTCAGCATTAAATTGCAGACAAGCCCACCTTAGTATGAAGTTGCCTGTGTTTGTTCTTGCTTTTTTACGAGGCCAGAAATATGTGACAATATAGGCTTGGCGTGTTGATAGAAAAGGAATGAGACATGGCTGAATATTTCCTGAGTTGGGAACACTGGCTTTGTTTCATGTCTGAGTCGGTGCTTTACAGTCGTGCAGCACACAGGTTTGCTGATTGCGCGCTCATATCTTTTTATATAGCTGTCTCACTCGGCACGGCTCAGTTTATCTTGTAGAGGGGGTCCAGCTTATTAATAAACTGTGCCCCAGGCAGCCTTTACATACGTTGCATTCTGCAGTCATTTTTTAGCAAACATCAATTAATGCAGAGTTTCTGCGCCGGTTATTTTCAGCCAGAGCTTTTTCCTTCCATTATTTATGAGCAACGCTCACCGGAATATACAACTCTGCTGCTCTCGATGCCGGCCTCCGAGGTTGACCTGGCTCACAGGCATCTTGCATCATTTTGTCCACCCCTGCGTTGTGAATCGGAGGCAGGCCAACCGAAAGAGTTCAGCTATAGTGAGAGCAAGGGGTGGGGATTGAAGATATCTAGACGTATGACAGGATGCTATATAGAGGAAAATACCATTTGTGAAGAAGCATGTTATTTATAAGGGCATCAGTCTGCGACTAAATTGCAGTCACAAACACAACAGAAAAACAAAATTTTAGATTGAAAAAGTCGCTTTTATTAAAAGGCATCAAATTTTGGTCCTCTTGCACAAAGTCAAAAGTTTTGCATGACATGAGGCTGAGTTCTCAAAAAAAATCTGCTCCCATTATTGATGGTAATATTAATATTGTCAAGGACTTTGCAGATGAAGTTTCCAAATTTTGTTGGTTTTCATATCCTATCATGGTTGGTTGTAGCTGTGACATTATTCTCTATTAAGGAATTTACATTTACAACATTTGTCAAATGTGCAATATGGAGAACAGCACTCTTGCTTGTAATGTTGCTTAATTATAGTTATCTAATTGAGGGGGTTTTCCCCCTTTATTTAAATAATAATGGTATTTTTATAATGGTATTTTAAATGTTGAAACCATTTTGATAGATTGTCATCAAATGGCTTTGTCTAATGCTTGTTTCAGAGTTAAATTCGTGGTCTGAACTGCATCATGGGTTGTACACGTGTGCATTGGCAGTGCATATATTTATTTAATTAAACTTTAGTCTGTGGAATTTGAAACTCTCACTTAGCCACGTTGTGATGCTGATTTAATTCTGTTAAATTTAGCAACCCTAGCTATTTCACACCCCATGTGCACTGTTACTTTAAAAGCATCTAAATAGCTTGGACAAAAAAGTCTGAATGTCAGAAAGCACACGTGATAAGCTTCGGATTTCCCTGCATAGAGAATGAGAGGTGTCTGCCTTCTTCAAATTTTGTGACATCTCTGTTAAACATAAATAAATCAGACATTATTTATTTATGATTTAAATCGCTATCTGACAGACCCAAAGTGATGCTCAAGCACCAGTTATTTTGTCCTTTTTGCTTCATAAATGAGAGTTTTGCATAACTCATAGGCTGCATATACATATAGGCTGTGTGTCTTAACTGGTGATGGTCATATGATGGCAGGTAAATGTAGTTTGGCAAAATTTGGCAACATTTGTAGGACAGAACTCGCTGACAGTGACATTTAATCAGCGATTCTTGGCAGTGCACATTTGATTGACAGTGTCTGTTTTACATAAATTACACATGAGGGCTGGATAAAGTGCTCATATACAACAGATAAAAATTCTTCATTAAACTTTTTTTTTTGTGCTGTTCATAGTGAACTTCACAAAACATCATTTAGTGCATTAGCCTTCCATAATCTGAAACTTTGCGAAAGACAAAAGACTGCAACTAAGTGACAAAACACAGAGGATTAAGAGATGTTATTTTGATGCCCTTAATTATTGTGCAATATCATCACTTTGTAAACAAGTTTTGAAGGGAGAAGTATGACATGTATTTAAATGTCTTTTCTCTTGTAATCAATCAGTGTTTGATCTGCATGTTCTAAATAATGGCACATACCATTACATTTACTCAGAAAAGCCTTTCAGTCATGTACATAAGCTTTGTTAGTCTGTGTTTGTTGGGGATTATTTAGCTAAATTTGCAGTACATTACAAATTCTTATTAATTTTTATGTTTGTTCATAAATGTATGAATAAATCTGTAATTAAAACTATTTATCTCATTAAAGGTACCCATTAAATGTTTATATTGCAACAATGCATTGGTGTACAGTAAAGTTGATACTAAAACATTTAAAATATATGTAAGTTATCTCTGTAGATAATGAATAATGTATTTGCGGATTAGAATTAGGGCTGGGCGATATGGCAAAAATGCAATCTTGATAATTATTTTCCATATTGAATGATAACGATATATATTTCGATACAAGTTGTCAATGCCTTCAGATTTAAAAGAGTAAACCAACAATGACTGAAGCCAAAACAATTTAGAGGGACCATTTAATAACATATCTTCAGACAATAAATTATTAGTGTCTGAAAATTCAAGATATCTCTAATGTCAGCACACTTTAACATTTCCATTGTTGCACATTTCTGCTATGTGATTGGCTCTTAGATCAATATAGAGTAAAAAAAAAGTCCAGAGCTTATCATTGATATTGGCAAATTTTATCGTGATTCAATAATAAATCGTTAATAATATCAAAAATAGTATTGGTTATCGGCCCAGCCCTAATTAGAATGTTGTTTTCTCAAACATAGCATGATTGCGCTTGTGATAGTTTAGCTAATTTATCAAATACTGAGCAAAAAATATATTTATCTTTTGCTCCAAATCTGATTGGGATTTCAACTCCACCTCATTTTGAGCGAGGAAAAACCCTTATTCTGATAGACTAATTGACCTTGTGTGTGTGTGTGTGTGTGTGTGTAGTCGGTGGCGAGTGTTTTCTTCTGTATGGTCAGGCTGTTAGACTGGTGTCGTTTATAATTGCCACACTCCAGACTGCAGTGAGAGTATCATTCTCTCAGCACACGGCTCTGCCCTCAGGCCACACACAAACATTTTTCAAACTGACACTCACTTCACTCACATCAAAAACCTCCAATTAGATCCATTCTCTCGCAGCCTGATCCTGCATGAAAAATAAGTGGAAATTCTGTTGGTGCAAAGTGTGACGCTCGCTATTAAGAGTGTATTTCATTAGACATACAGTCGCTCGCTCTCTTTTTTTTCTCTCTCTTTCTCTCTCTCTCTCTCTCTTTCTCTTTCTCTCATATCCTCCTGCTGTCTCGTTTAAGAATTTCTTTGACATTAAAAATTGTGACTTAGCAAAATCTCATTTATGTTTATCACAAATTAAAAATCGCATTGTTGCCAGGCAATCCTCTTATAATAAGCAGTTTTGGGAGACAGGCGTGCCGAAGTTATCTTTTACCCCAGAGAGAGCACGGGGAGCCGTTCCTCTCTCCTGCTCATCTCTTTTCCCAGAATGCCTCCAATTTTGACCTAAATAAAAGGTGTTGCTCTTTTGTTGTCGATAAACGCTCGCTGCATATGCTTTTTAAATTTCTGCCACCAGAGTAATATCAAAGGCCTTTGAATGGAAATCAAAGTCACTTCACATTGCTCATCATCTCCATCCCGGTCGGCTGAACATGTCTTTTTCTTTTGCGTTTTTCTGCAGGCGTCCACGCCGTACAGCCTGGAGTCGGATAACTTGGGAATGGACTGCATCATCTCTGGAAGTGCCTCTCCAACGCTGGCAATCAACACTGTGACTAACAAGGTAGCGTTCAATCTCCAACTGCACTAGTCCTGGCTGTGTTTCTCTTATCGCGGCTCACTCCAGCAGCCTACATACCCAGTTTTTATTTTCTGTTTGTTCTTTCATGGCTATGTGCATGTACTTCGCAACAGAACTGATATGTGAGGCTTTTGTTTGAATACACGCCTAAGAAAACCGACTCTATTGGACAGGCGTCATGTATGCAAATCCTATTAATAGTGAATGTGTGGTGTATTGTAAATATTTAATACCTTATTCTATATGTCCGTCAATTTCAGAAATGACAGGTTTCCGCCTACACAAAATATTAAGCTGTGCAAGGATACGGTATTCTTCATTGTTTTATTTTTTTTTTTTGTGTGGACTGTTGTTTAATTATAGCTGAAGTATTTGATTTTTCTATTAAATTGCTATATGGAATCCTTTTAATATTCACAAACAACCCAATTTCCATTTGTCGCACACTAAATAAGCAAACATCTTGATAAACGACCCAATAAATAAAACAGATCCCTCAGATTTCACCTTGACCAAGAGAAAGTTGCATGACTTGAGTATGACTGCTTGCTCTCCTTTATACAATGCAAGAAAATGGGTTTTTTTCTGTGTGGTGAATTAAATACAGGCAGTTTAACATGTACTGATCTCGGAATATTTCTTTAAAGTGAAAGTTAAATTGCATTAAAGGTTGCGCTGCATCTTGAAAAGCTTGTATCATGGTGATAACTGCTTTTCTGCTAGAGAACGGTGAGTTTGTTCAACGTTTGTAAGTCTGCTTACCTGCTGTATGCTTCTAGGCAGAGCACCCGCAGTGACTCTTTTCGCAACTCGTCCTCCGTGGCATGACTTCATGGAGAAGTGTGTAAAAAGGAATGGAGCAAAACACTCTGAAATTTAAATGGGCTTTTTAACCTTAAGCGTTCCACTCTTGGCCCAGTTCAGGCTGCGCGCTCTCTCTGGAGTGCTTTTACAAAGCCCAAAAGCATCAGTTATTAATTTACTTCAGGCATTAAACCAATAGTATTTCACATTAAGCATGGTGTTTAAGATGAGGACCGAGGGGGGGAATGTGGAATTCATTTGGATTGAATTATAGAAAGTTTGGTGAGATTTTCAGCTGGATAGAATACAGTATAAGCAGATCTGATTATATTAAGTTATGGGGTGTATATAGTATTGTGTATGTTGCAACATGGCTTTTGCAAGACACAGTTATTATCTCAAATAGAACCAAATGTATGTGACCAATTTGAAACTGTCACAGATTTAAATGGAATAAAAAGACGTTTCTGTCAATCCAGTATTCTTGGCAAATGTGATGTTGACCTAAACGAAGTATGTTTCTTCTAATAAAAGTCCCTAGGCTTTGGAACACAACCTATATGTCAGCGTGATAAACTGTAATCCACTTTGTTGTAATGTATTATTATTGTTTCAGCACACCTTCCAGGACTGTTCCACTTTTAGAACATTTCACACACACCAAAACAATGCAAGCATAAGGTATGACTGATTCATATGGGAAGAATTTCAAGAACCACCCAGTGAGGGATTTTGAGGTTATCCCATGAGCATATGCTTTCTTTGCCCTCCTACTCGAAACGCTGATAGATTAGAAACCAAACATGCGGGAGAGCAAAAAACAAGAAGACAGAGTTCGGTGGCTCCTTGGAGATGCTGTTTCTCGGTGTGGGCCCTGTAAACAGAGAACACGCCACGCCTCTCGGGCACTTCATGCCAAGCCACAGGAATTCCCTTCTTCTCATACTTTCCCGCCTGCCTGCTCAGACCAATAGTAGAATGGCTGTGCTGCATAACATGAAGGAAAAGCCTGGCTGCGACTGAGCATTCTCTCTCTATCTCTTTCTCCCTCTGACTAATTGATCATCATAAAATGCTTTTCCCTCTCTCACTGAGCAGAAGGAGATGAAATCTGCACACTCGTGTATCTTCTATAAAGTTAAAAGTAGAAAATAAAATGTTAGCATATACTTGCATTGCAAAAAAAAAAATCCTACTTAGAATTTTTTTTTCTTGTTTGTTGTCCAAATATCTTAAAGTTCTTAAATCAAGAAGCATTTTCTAGACAAGCAAATATATTTTCTTGTTTTAAGAAATAATCTGCTAAAATGTAAGTTTTTTTTATTTTTATTTATTTTTCCTTAAAAGAGACTCAATCTGGCAATAAGGCAGAAAATTGCGCCATCATTGGAACATGTTGAATCTCTGAAACTTGAAGCAGTTACTGTAGATTAAATGCTTTCCCATCTTGCATTTTGTCTACCTTGACTGCTATCTTGTCTACCTTGACTACTAATGCTGGTAAAGCACAAGCATATTACACTTTCTTAAAGTTTAGGTTTGAAGAACATTACACCCTATTTTATAATAATTATCTGTTTTTATAACCACATATTTCCCCTTTTCTCTCTTTTCTTTTTTCTTTTATTATCATTATTTGGTTTACTTAATATAGACCATTTTGAGGGATGTGAACAAAACAATGGTCCCAATGCATTTCCTGTTTTACAATGTTTTTTATAGAAAATATAAAAAGAGTCACATATTGTTAAATAATGTTATGAGAGCTGTTTTAACATGCAGTTAAAACTGAATTGTTATAGTTATGAAATAGTTTGATAACAAGCAGGAAGTGTTCATGACCACATTGAAATGGTCTGTACCATGTTGCCGACCTCAACTTTCGGTACTGACCTGTTTATATGCTTAATTTGTAAAATGAATGCACATCATATATAGTTTACACATCATATACTGTTTGTTGCACAAAATGTCGGTTATAGTGTGGTTTATTTTTATTTTTTAATCAATTTTGTAGTGTTACATACTTCCTCTTTTACTTTTTTTTTTCTCTTATTTACTGTCACAAAATCTGATAAATAAATCTTTAAAAGAAAAAAAAACAGATTATTTAGCTTACCACTTTGTCAGATTACTGTAATTTGCTTAGGTTATTTGCTAAGAAAAAAACTTACTTAGTTTTGACATTATTTCTTAAAACAAGACACTTTTTTTTTAGAAAATGCTTCTGATTTAACTTGGACTGGAAATGACAAATCTTAGAACATATATTTTTTGCTGTGTGTCTGTGCTTAATCAGTTTTTTAAATGTTAAAAATAGTGCATGTTTATTATTTTAGATAGCTTTTGATTTAAATGGAGTGAAAGATGCATTTGAGACCTAATTTATAGCTGACAAATCAGTTTTCAGACTTTGTTGCTTAACAAGAAGCATGTTGCTAAATGCATTTAAATAAATATTTAATAGAGCGTGTTGTACGGTTTAAAATAAATCTAAATAATTTGAATGTCTATATTTTTGTAATTATTATATAAAGAATAGCTCACTCTCAATTTACAACTCAAGTTATAGAGCATATATGATTTTGTGTGATTTAATTATATTTAGTCATATTTAAATGCATTTAAAATGTATTATTTGTTACATAAAAACTAATTGAATTGAAACAAGCTGTACTTTTTAAACCTTTTTTCTCACTTTTTTTCTTTTCTTTCCTGCAAATATTGTTTTTAAATTGCATTGAAGTAGGATTTTTTTCTTTTGAATGCGAGTTATTGTTAGAGACACCTGGGTGGATTTCTCTTTGATTTCATAATCCTTGTCTCATGCTGCAGATTAGTCGCCTGTATGAAAGACTCCACTGGCTTTTGACTTTAATTCACAGCTAAATATAGCGCTCCTTTTCCACCGCAGCAAACACACAAGAGTATTTGCAATGGATTTGTTCACCCCTTACCTTCTCTCTGCGTGTTACTTTCCCACTGTTCGTGTGTGTGTGTGTGTGTGTGGACTTGCACAGTGTTAGTATGTAGGCGTCTACATTTTGGGCCTTGAACAAACCACGGTGTGATGAGGTCTTTAAATCATACTTTATGGATACAGGGAGTAAAAATAGATTGTGGTGAAAGGCTCACGGCTAAAAGCCTCTTTTATGACTTAATTACACATAACATTTATACTTGTTCTTCACACCGGGTTTTGATTATAATTGTAACAGTTATTTTTTCTGCGTGATTGAATTTTCGACATGCCTGAGCTTTTCTGTGTTTAGTTGCGCACAGGGTTAGTTGTTCTGGTAATGTACTGTTTCTAGGGCTAAACATAGCTAAAAGAGGGGAGAGTTATAATATGCAAATCATTCCATGACATTAACCCCCTATCCACCCTCAATCCAGTGCGGCTCCGGCAACCATTCTGCTCCGCTCTTTTGATGAACAGGGAATAATAGGATTGGGAAACATTTATTCTGCTTGAATGGTAATTCTCTGTAAGAGACCGTGATCTGTAATGTGTCTTTCTAACTGCTGTCGTGCTGAGTCAAGGGGGAACAGAACTGAAGCGTTCGCTGTATCTCTTATGGCAACGCAAACAACTATGTGGCCTTTTGAGTTGCACATTATCCATACAATGAAGGTCATTGAGTTCCAGTGTTGCTTTGGAACTTTATTTATTATCAATTTATTCAAAATTCAAACATTTTTTGGACCACATCCATACCATCCTGCAGCCTAAAGCCTGGTTTATGGTCGTTGTGTCTGCTAGTTCGCTTGTGTAAGCGGTGAATGTGATGTCATATCGGTGTTGTTGAAGGTTTGCTTTGGATGCACGAGACATGATTTTGTCTGGCATAGCACACAATTTTTTTGGAACTTTGTTCGCAGCTTCACATCCAAAGATGTACACCTTTAAAAATCCAAAAGAACCAAATGAGGTCCTTTAGATTTCCTTTGAAGCTTTAAAGGAGAACAATGGAAACGTAAGTCTATAACAGAAAGTCTTTATGGAACTTTAAGTAAATCATGCTTCAGTTGGGTTGCAAAACATAATAGTGAGAAACTTTTCAGATCATGGTGATGTTTTAACTGACTGAAATTATGATTGCTGGCTACATCATTTTGTTTTGAGTCCAAGCTTGGGAAGGTTGACACAATTATCCTGTGGGCTGTTGTACTTAAATTTGAGGATGGGTAGATGGTAGTGGTAGATGGTTGTGTTCTTGTGTCAAAAAATGTAGCCCATCTTCGTTTGAGTTTTTATTGTGTAATATTTTTTCTGATGATTTTAAAGCTTGCACCTAACAAATATCCTAATTTACAAAAAACAAACAAACAAACAAAAAACTAAACCTGAAACTAATAAAAAACAAACCAAAACTAAGCAACTACAAAACCTAGAAACTAATAAAATCTAGTGAATCTACATCTGAAAACTAATTAAAACTGAATTTGAGAACAAAAAGTCAAACTGAAAAAAAAAACTACTGAAAAATCCAAAACTCTTATAATCTTGGTATAAATCAGCCTTCAGACTATGCTAAGCCAGGTCAGTCAATGGGAGACACAACTTTGTTGTTGGTGAAAGAGTTGCAAGTCCAGTCTTTGTTGGTTCTAATTTAGAATGGTGAAGGGTCTCTCTAAACAAGCACTGTCCTTCAGATGAGATATTAAGACAAGGTTTGTTACGCTCTGTGGTTTTAAAAATCCTATGGCACTTCTCGTAAAGTTTTCTGGCCCAATGCCCACCATTGGCCTTTATCAATCATGGCCTGCTAATAATCCCCATCCTCTCGTTCCTCTCCACCTATTTTCTATCACCCTTGCTCTGTTGTCAGATTATCCAGGTGGATGCTGCCCATTGGTGGTGAGTGATGGACAGATCCCCATTGATGATTGTTGCAGGGAGGGATGAATATGAAAAGTTTGACCAATACAGATTACTGATAACTCTTTGTATTTGGAAGCTGAAAATATGTATGCAAACCTAAATAAAGTTTTCTGTTTCTCATTAGAAAAGCAATACACACAAATACAGTGGACCACTTTTTTCTGGATTTAATTTTAAAACCAAATTTAACTACAGAAAACAACTAAACTGCTACAACAATGTAGATTAAAATGTAGAAATTTCTTTGGTTAAAATAATTTACCATTTTCTGTTCTAATGTCGTTGAAAGTGGAAAAACTCACCCACTGACGGCATCTTATTTCTTCTAAGCTTTAAGCTTTCTTCTAGCTTAAACATCTGTAAAATGTTTGCTACATGTAATATGCAATGTAATGGGGAAGGCACTTGTCAATATCCTCATGGCCAGTAGCATGCATGTGAAATGAACCAGCTGGCGGAAATAATCCACAATTTAATGGCTGATTGTTTTCTTTTATTATTCTTATCAGGCCTATAATAGGTTATTGAGCTATTACATTTACAGAAACATTTTGTGTTCAAATTTCTCATTGTTAGTAACATTGAATAATACAAGAAAGCTTCAAAGCCACTTTTCAACCAAACTGACATTCCTGGTAAAATGACCGGATTTTACTAATTAAGAATTTCAAGAAAAAAACACTGCAGAATCAACTAATGCTGACGAATGCTAATTAACACAACTGTACCTTTGGGGAGTTTGGGATGATTAAATGGAAATGAAACAATGACCAAATATTCATTTTCAGTTCCATGAACTACCTGTTAAGTGTTGCATGAAAGCCTCTGTATATCCTTACTGAAGCAGGTGAATCTTGGGACTTGTTGCGTGGTTTTAGCACTGCGCTGCTGCTGCCAAGACATGCGGCGTGTGATGCGAGCACGGCCAGCATTGTTGCGATTCCATTCATCCTTTCCTACCACCGCAAACTCAATGTAGGGCTATTCTCTCAGGAGCTCATTATATTCATTCCCCATACCATCTCTCCATTGCCTTATTTATTTTCGTTTTGCAACCAGCACATATTTGCAGTTCAGCTTTTCAAATGATAATTGGGATTATCATTTTGAAGTGGAGGTTCTTCCGCTTCGGAAAACTGCGCATTCAACAGCGCACGCAGAAAGGTCAGGGTCTCTGTAGCATTCGGGACCTTTGTGAGCTGTCCCAAACCAATTTGCGCTGTGCAAGTTGACGGTTTCAACGCTGCCAGCATCGTGACCTTTACTGAAGGAGAGCTCTCCCCTCTCAGCCTGTCTGAGACAGCAGATCATCTTGCTGGCCACCAGCCACGCTCTCCCTCCATATGAGCCACAGTGTGGGGTGTGCCACATTAATGTTGACCTTACTCTTGTACAGACAGTGTGGTGTTCGCATGCCACACGTCACATTTATGACGCAGCCGTCTGTTGTGTTGCTATTACAGTTATGCAGAGGGCTGAGAATTCCCCTCCAGACCTCTTAAACCAGACGGATTCTCTTTGGTTGGCTCCTTTCCCTCAGCACCACCCATGTGGTATCTGTGCTGCAGAGACTTATCATTGTCATATCTACAACTAACCTGTGGAATGTACCTGACAACAAGTGAAATAGCAAAGCATTTTTTTGTTTGTTTGTTTGTACCTGTGAATTAAAGTATATAAAAATGTAATGAAGTGCAGTTACCTGAATTCACCATCTATCTTAATTTCCTTTATTTTTTAATTACAAATATTGCCTTTTTTACATATCATTAAAATGCCCAAAAATATTGGAAATCCACATCAATAATGCAAAACAAACCAACAAATGAAAAAAAGCTGTGATAAGTTTACATTTATAATGCAGTGCTTCCCACAGGTTTGAAATATACTTGTGGTGGTGGCCAGATTGAAACACATTCTTTACCCACGGCACATAAATTGTTTACGTCTAAACCAAAAATAATGTGATTTTTAACAATATTTTAATTTATTTTGACACTGTTATGACACAGTTTTTTTTTTCAATGGGTTAAGGATTTAAAAAAGAATGTTAAAATACAAAAAGAAATCCCTCTTTTCTCTTATTTCAATGCTAGTTGGGAGGCATCTGCACTCGGCATCTCTCTCTCTCTCTCTCTCTCTCTCTCTCTCTCTCTCTCTCTCTCTCTCTCTCTCTCTCTCTCTCTCTCTCTCTCTCTCAAGTTCAGGTTGCTTTATTGGCCTGACATTTAGAACAGTGTTGCCAAAGCATTTTGGATATGCATAAAATATGTAATGTATTAACATCATCAAATTAAAAACATATACTGTATGTAACTGTATATTATTTAAGTAAGGCAAATGAGTTGATTGACCATTGATTGACCATTTCTAATGGTGTACATATATTTTGCAGCCAGTTTAGATGTCATTTTGTCCTCTCCTGAGTATACAGGGTAATTTAAAAACTTTGAAAATCTGTATATAATCTAAGAAACATGATGGAACCTTGGGTAATTAATCAATGTGAGGAGTACAAGTGCAGTGTTCAGTAGAATACAAGTGCATAGATGTTCAAAATGACCCCCTCCAGACACTCGAGTGACATCAACCCGAAAGTTTTGGTATTCTTTTTGAATTTCCCTGTATAGTAATTTTTTAAAAATCTTTTAAATTAAAGAATCTATTACTTTTACTTTCTTATTTTTTCTCTCAGTTGTGCACACTGTCAGCTAAAGCCATGTGGGATTATAAAAGTGTAATGCAAAAATGGATACAAATAACAAACAAAATCAAAAGTCGTAGCCCAGACATTTGAAAATTTGTCTAAGGAAGTGTTGGTGACCATTCTCGCGTGCACACAATGAGCATTACAAAATGTGTAGGCCGAGAGAAGATTTTTCACTGTTTAATTAAACCTGGATGTTTGATTATCTTGGGTGAATTCAATAAAAGTGTAAAAGGATTATAATATTGTTAAAAAAAAAAAAATGTCATCAAATATACTTGGGCGGCCGTTAATATACCTGGGCGGCCTGTCTAAGTAAAGTTAATTTGGGGGAAGCGCTGTAATAGGTTCATTTTATCAATGTAAGATTTTTTATTATTTTGTCATATCATTATGCAACTGTCTTGATCATTTGAACAAAATAGGCAATGTTTTAATATATATATATATATATATATATATATATATATATATATTTAAATCCTTTGAATATATTCCATATTGCAAAATATACTATTTAAATTGTCTTTTTTTATATATAGATTATATGTAAATGCATTCAATCCATCTATATATGTCAAATAAGCATCAATTTAAACATTATGTAAGTCCCGAAAACTCTGTAATCTGTAGCACAATTTTAAGAATAAATAAAATAGTAAGTGCCGAAAAATGACTTCACTGCTGGAGTTATTCAATTATTACGTAATACAGTTTTCACAATTGTTCAAAATAAAATTAAAACAGCAGCGGCCACATCTAAAAACACCCGCACGTATGTTTTCATCTTGGTTTTTATCATGGACATTCTTCTAAGCCATTGACTCTTTTCCCTTTTCTGATCTCCAGGTGGCATTGTACAACCCTGACCAGGACGGGAGCGACAGCCCTCGAAGCAGCCTTAACAATAGCCTCTCCGACCAGAGTCTGGCCTCTGTTAATCTCAACAGCGTGGGCAGCGTTCACAGCTACACACCGGTAAGAGTCAATCCACAGCCACCAGTCAGTCCTTCTCTTTAGCCTCTCCTGAACCTGTAGCAGAGCTCTTAATTTGCTTTATGAGAAGCAGCAATGCGTTCGTCAGAATCTGTGAGAAACGGAGGCCTGTGTGCATGGGAGCACGCTGACACCGAGGTTAAGGGAATGAAAGGCAGAGCTGGTACTGCTGGAGCGCTGCTAAAGAGAGGCGCTGCCTCTGATGTCCTCCCACCAGAGGAGCCGCTGCTTTGTTGTGGTCCCCCAGAAGCCCCGCATGCTTCTCGCTCCAGGCTCTCAGCATTGATCCGGCACAGACACTGATAGATTCACTTGAGCGGGCCAGACAATGCTCGGTCTCTCGCTCTCTTTCAAGCGCTCCCTCTGTCTCTCATTTTCTGCTCCATCCAGCTGATTTGAACGCTGTAGTCTGTTTAAATGTAACCAGATTATGTGCGCCCATCTTTATGGTGATGCATAGTGTGTCATCCGACTCCCACCGCTCATATTTCTTGTGTGCAATTAGTCTCTGCTGCTAATGTAGCATGCAAGCAGGTCTTTCCTTATGCATTGGTTATTTGTTTTGATAGCGCTAACTAGTGTTTCCTGCGCTTGTCATTTTGCAATTGAGGCCCGGTTTACACTAATACATTTCAGCTTAAAACGTAACTTTTGATACGGTTACTCCTGTCCACACTACCACAGAGTTTCCTAACCCAGAAAACTGAGCATTTTAAAAACACTGAAGAGGCTGTTTGCATTTTAAAATGATGCTGCTTTGTGTCAGTTTGGCCAATTGGAGGGTCTCTGATTGGGACTTTTTCTCCAAATTAAGTGCAGTTCAGTCTTTCATCCTTTCCTTGTAAGTTCAGACTTCGCAAGTTTGATATGGAAAACAAACTCCAGAGGACACAATGGGTAAATCTTCTAAGGGAACAGTGTAGCGACTAATGTCATTCGCATCACCCTGGCTACGTTGTTTCAATATCTTAACAATAAAGTTAAAACATGCTATAAGGAACTGTCTATTTTCATTTTGATATTAATAACTTAATTGATAACTTAACAGACACAGAAAATGTTGAGGCGTCATGTAGCTACATATTATATTAGTGTCATCTTCACTTTGTGCATATTTAGGCAATTAAACGGAGCCTATAACAAAACTCCCTCCATTCATTTTCATTGAAAAATATGAAACATACTCTGTCTCTTGCTGAATATTAGTTATAATAATTAATTATGGCCATTATAAAATTGTAACGTATACAATAAGTTTACACAATAAATAAAGAATAAGAAATAAAGGCAAGCAATCAGTCAATATGCAGAATCAGTGTACGCTTTTACATTAATTATTATATAAACTTATCATTGTGGTCAGTCAAAACACATTACATGAGAACAGGTTACAGATTCAAAAGACAAAAGAGTCGTTAGAGACAAGATGAATTATATATCTCGTTAACCAACTAATGAGATGAAATATAGTGAAACTAATGAAACTAATAAAAATTGCATTGTAGACGTGGACCTTACCTGTTCTAAAACAGCATTTTAAAACTAAAACGTATTAGTGTAAACGGGGCCTGAGTTTCGAGTTTGCGACTGCATTTTGATCTATATTGGTAGTGCATGGTAATTTGCAGATCAGGGTTGTGTTTGGCATCATTGAATAACTGTTGTTTTTTTATGAATAGTTTGATTTGGTTTTACTTTTGTTGGTTGTGTTAATCCTGTGGTGTTTTTTTTTAAGATTGCATTTACTCTCGTATAATTTTTCTTAGGTAATCTTGTATAACCCAAAACTTAATAGCATTAGTTATTTTCCATCCAAAGATGCCAATTTAAATTGTGCTCAAAACTGGAATAATACCAAACCGCTTTGATCAGACAGGTTTTTAGAATGACCAAAACAAATTTCAGATGTTTTACAATGTTGTCTCTCTGCTGGTTTGTCCACTAACGCTATCCTGTCACTCCATTACACCTCGTTTTGTTATTATGTGAGTGCTTATAACAAAATCACATTTTTTTTGATTGCCATACTGGAATTCATTTTATAGATATCTTTATGTAGGGTGACAATGACTCTGTGGTTAGCACTGTCGCCTTACAGCAAGAAGGTCGCTGGTTCGAGCCCCGGCTGGGTTAGTTGGCATTTCTGTGAGGAGTTTGCATGTTCTCCCCTTGTTTACGTGGGTTTCCTCCGGGTAATGCGGTTTCGATCCTCAATAGGTGAATTGAATGAACTAAAATGGCGTCTAAAATAGTGTATGTGTGTAAATGAGTGTGTATGGGTGTTTCCCAGTGATTGGTTGCAGCTGGATGGGCATCCTCTGTGTAAAACATTTGCTGGATTAGTTGGTGGTTGTTTCTGCTATGGTGACCCCTGATGAATAAAGGGACTAAGCTGAAGGAAAATGAATGAATGAATAAATGAATGAATGAATGAACAATTTTTAGTGCATTTTTATACGCACATTTTAAAAATGTTTGCCAATTTAGCATTTCCATTAAGCATTTATGCAATATTCCAAAAT
Source organism: Danio rerio (assembly GCF_052040795.2). Lineage (NCBI taxonomy): Eukaryota > Metazoa > Chordata > Actinopteri > Cypriniformes > Danionidae > Danio > Danio rerio. The sequence continues at coordinate 28,719,414 of NC_141031.1, read as the reverse complement.
GTGCATAAAACAAAACTAATGTTAAATAACTTTTTGCACCTCTATAAATAATTGGCATTTTGTAATGGCTAAATACACAAAAGGAAAATAGTCAGCCTTGTGGTTGTGATCGTATAATAAAAAATATATATATTATAAAATATATTTATTTTACTTCTTGAATATATTTTAAGTTATAAATAAATATATATATTCAGCACTCTGACTGAATATTTATATTGCTTGAAGTTCCATTTCAGTGTATTTCTACTGCCAAAAAATTATTATAAAATGTTATTTATCTGATTAAATTTTCAGTACATACAAATCATGTTTTCTGTCAACCTATGAATGAAATTTAAATTCGATAATGACTAAACATTTTGTGACTGAACAGTGTTTTTGATTTCTAAAAGATAAACTTTTCTGTAATATGCTGCGTTGGCCAATCATCAGAAGAAGACACCTATGAAAACTCCACTAACAATGATCTGTTCACAGGATTTGTTTGCCAGTAGCTTTGCGATTGTGTTCGGATACATAAATTTCCCCTCAGCAGTTTGCAACGACAGCTCAAATTAGACTTGTTCAGAGTGGCAGATGACTGTTTTGCCAGCCTCTCCAGTCTGTGAAACACTGTTGTCTTGAGCTAGACATGGCAGAGCCTCTGCCCTTGTGTACGCCACAAATATGCTCGGCATTATGGAGGCCTTGGGAGCCATTCAATGAATCACTCATTCTGGGCACGAAAGGCATCTCTTCAGACTCAAAACAGCGAGCAGATCCCTTTTTGAGTTTAGACACGCAAGCTAATTCCTTTCGATAGGCAAACCCGCACTTTATTCAGTTTAGCCGGATATTTATCATTAGAAGGATTTGTTTTATGGATCAATGCCTGATTTTTTTTTTTTTTTGCAGGCGAGCTTTTATGATCTCGTTGTCGATTTCTGAGTTAGTTTCGCCAAGCTGTTAATTACAGAATAAACAGCCGTAAAAACAACTTCAGAGAGCCTCTCAGGAGACGTGTCTGTTTTGATCATGGCTGCGTGGTTATGTAGAGATTCAGCCGTGCTCGTAAATAAACGGTCAAGCGTTGTGCTCCTGCATATTGTGCTGCAGTGTGTCAGGCAGTTCATTTCCTGTGCTGTGACGATGAGTGCTGTAGTCAGTGCTGTCATGTTCTATCTGAGCTCTAATCTGCCGGTCACTGGGCCCGGCTGAGCTGCGCTGCCACCGTTTACACTGGCAAGGTGGATTTTTGTCATAAGCTGCGCTTCCGTCACCCAGTTTTAACACTTTCATCTACAAACCATATCAGTGCATGCATATTTTTCGCATTGGTATTTAGCATTTCACTTTATTTATCACTTTACTTCATTACAATTTAAAAGCTTAATATACAGTGTAGTTAATATATGATATGACCTTTTTTTAACTCAAATTTGTAAATGTGATCATTTAATTTAGGAAAACCTTCTAAAAAAATATTGCTACAGTTTATGGATATTAAAAATAAGGTATTTAGAGAATTCCTTTAATATACATTGGAAAATGTATATCTGTCAGATACAGAACAGACATTCAGTCATGATTGAAATAGCGTATATGAATCTTTCATTTTAGACCCATGTTGTGAATAAGAAGGGGTTTGCATAGGGTGCTTATTGGTGCTCAGTGAGTAAAATTTGTTTATTAAAATATTAAATAAAAAAACATTAGAATGTAGCTGTCACAATACTGAATTTCGGTTCCAATCTACTTACATTTTAAAAGTGTTAATTTCTCACTAACATTTAAGCATTGCTGATCATGTTCTTGAGCACCGCTGATAGGCCATTGTGTTCACTTGCTCAACAGTAATGACTAATTGGGCGTCATCAGTTCACCACACGTGAACAAAATGTCAGTGGTGTTTAAGAACAGCGCTTGAATGTTAGCAAGAAATTTATGTTTTTTTTTTTCATTTCTCTACTCATTAGTACTGAAAATTCAGTAATCTGTAATCTAGCTACACTATGATGTACTTACAATATGTAATGTGTTTTATTAAATTGCACAAAGCAGCATTATAACAGAACCCTAAATTGTATTCAGTATGTTAAAATAGTGCTGCTTCTTTTTCAAGTGATTATGACTGAAAGAGCCGGAATCTGTCGACTGTTGTATAATAAAAGCTCTTCTGCATTCCAATTGCTTCAAGGCTCTCGACTCTTCTAAACTTCAAAAGCTTTATTCCGCTTCATGCTACCATAATATGTTTTGAACACATTAGCTCATCCATGAACCTGATTTCCGCAAGAGTACCATAGGATGTAATGACGACGATAACGTCCTTTATTCGCTTGTTAAGTGTGACATAATACGAATCGGCTTCCAGGTCCAATCACTATAGACCATGTTAATGTGGTGATGTCATTGGCCCATGAAAAAGAAATAAAAAATGTAATGCAGGAAATATGTTGGGACCATTGTTTTTGTTTTACATCCCTCAAAATGGTCTATATACAACTGTATGCAGAGGCTCAACAAATGGTAATAATAAATGTTTACGAAGCGATATAATAATTTCGATAATCACAATCGCAATATATATAGCCACCATGCCTGTGATCAGGTGGCCAGAAAGTGGTTAATTAATTTATTTCAATTGTCAAAATATTGGCGTCTGTGATACAGCAAGTCCAGAGACTGTAGTGTACACCAAGATTTTATATAAAATACACTGTAATGTGTGATATGACTAAAAATTGGTCATAAATGATTATTTTCTCAATTCAAATGTGTACCAGCTTGGACCCTTAAACAGTATTTCACAAGTCTCAACTTAACAAACGAATTCCAACAAAACACATGCCCTCTAGTGGTGAAAAGTGTGTACTGATTTGACATTAAAGCACGATTTAAATCATCATATCAGAAACGAGTGATGCAATTTCAAAAATGTTTGCTCACTTGAGTTTGTTAACGACTTAACTAACAAGTGTTAATGCAAATAATGATAGATGGAAACATTTGCCAAATAAATTCTGATGTATCGAACATAAAACTGATTTGATTAATCAGCTGTTTCCACTAATGGTGTGTTTCTGTATACTAAGTTACTAATACCAGTGTAAACCACACAAACAGTTTGATGGAAATGCATGCCCATTATCCACATATGAGGATGTTTTATATTTATATATATATATATATATATATATATATATATATATATATATATATATATATATATATATATATATATATATATATATATATATATGCTTGATATTAGGATGTAAATCTTGCCTTTGTTGTTTTCCTTTCTTCAGGTGACGAGTCATCCCGAGTCGGTGTCCCAGTCTATGAGTTTGCAGCAGGCCCCCCAGGCCCAGTACAGCATACCAGATCGCGACAAACAGCTGCTCTTCTCTGAATTCGAAGATCTCAGTGCCTCCTTCCGCAGCCTTTACAAGACTGTGTTTGAGCAGTCCTACAACCAACAGAGTGAGTTTTACACTTGGACCGTCCCATCAGATGGTTTAGGCACGAACATGGGCCAAGTCCAGATGGAGATTTTGTGTGCAGCTTATAGAGCCTGAGAGTGCTTCAGTTTAATTGGTGGCTGAAAGCATTGTTGAATAATGGAAAATAATTAATAAATTAGCATTCAGTGTCGAGCGTGCTGATTCAGTTTGTGCCTGCCTGTGAGTGTAAGCTTCTTCACAAAGTCTGTGCCATTTATTAGGATGGAGAACGTGGTTATGCAGAATAAGGCATCAATGTGGGCATTGTAAATACTAGTAAACAGCCGACTTGTGAGCTAATAAACAACTAGCTAAAACTGAACAGTCATTTTAATACTGAATAAACCTTTTTGAAATATTTATTTATAGTAATTTTTTGTATTCAATATTAATTGGATTTAGAGGGTATATCAGTATATAGGCAATATGCAGGGCCAGACAGATTCTGCGTACATTTCTTGCTTTTTCTGAACAAAAATCTGCAGATTTTTTGGAATAACTTTGGGAGTATTGTAACTAAAAACTTAATATATGAAATTTAAAATAATAGGTTTTTCAGGGTGTCCGCTGGGTCTTAAAGTCTTAAATTTCAAAATAAAAACTTTAGACCTTAGTCTTAAATTCACTGAATTATAGTGTTGTAGGTCTTAAATGATTTTAAACGGGTCTTAATTTTCCTCTGTCCAAGTAAAGCTACCCAATCCGACCAATACCCATCCAATCACTAACTTTTCATCTCAATAAAGGTTTTAAAAGCAGTTTATTTATTAGCTCGATTTATATTTATAATTATATGCTTTAATTATCTTTCTTACAATAACATTTGTTTTTAATGTTTTTTAATATTTTAACTGGGCCATTAGAAAAGTCATTAGCATTAAGCCCTGTGTAAGTCTGAAATTTCATTCTTAATAGTCTTAAAAGCTCTTAAAGTCTTAAATTTGACTTGATGAAACCTGTAGAAACCCTGTTTTAACGTTAAATAAGTGTGGAGTGTGCATGTTCTCCCCGTATTGGCGTGGGTTTCCTCCAGGTGCATTTCGCTGTGGCGACTTCTAAAATAAAATAAAATGAATGAATGAATGTGCATTTTACAATAACATAACTTATTATTTAAACATTTCTTAGTAAAATTAGGTAGTATTCTTTTCTTCAAGCTTTCTTTAGCTTGTTTGGCAACCATTTTAATAAATTCTAAAGGGTTAGATTTATTTTTTCATTTTTTATTTGGTCCTACATCTCAAATAGTTGCCCATCAAATAGATATAAGAACATTGCACTGCTAGATTTAGTTCAGGCAAGCTTGCCGCTCTTTTAGAAGTTAATTCCTATTGTTTATAATCTGATTGACTGATGTACAAAAAGCACTTGACAAGCAGGTTGCGCTTGACGCCAGACGAGCCCCCGCGTCTAACCTACTTCGCTGCAATCCGACGCTTTTCATGTTAATGTTTCCAAAGCGAACTTCTTTAATCTATCATCTATGTTTCATTAGCTGAAAGTTGTTACCTTTTTATGTGCATAAAAGTGAAATCTCTTAGTCAGACAAGCTCGGGCAATTAAAATGAGCAAATAAAGCTGGCGAGAGGATTTCACACCCCACTGCTGGAGACACCGAGCTAATTCACTGGCTTTGATAATAGGTAATGAACTCGCATTATTATTCAGGGGGGCTGCTGGCTAATTGCTTTCTGTGCTCTCCCATGGTTGGACAATAGGCTTTCTGCGCTGATAAGAGATGCACCCCTGTCACCCCGCCGATGAGTGTTCTCTGGCGATTGCAGCGATGCAGGGCCCGCAGTCGGCTCTAAAAGCTCTCCACCCAAATAGGTTTACAGTGCCAGCGCCATGATGGACAGAACCTCTTAAGACCGCGAGCCGCACGCTTCGCTGATTGCTATTGAGTGTGCAGATGTTGGAAGCTTGTCTGGCATTTTTAGAAACGAGTTCAAAACAATCGCTGCCCAAATGAAAAGTTGGAAAGAGAGGAATGCGATTTAAGAGGGCAGACAACAACGACTTTGTGCTGAGTCACGTCTAGGCAGCCTGCTGTTTTTTTTTAAATAAAGGATCAAATGTTTTCAATGTGTTTGGGTGGATTTAGCACATTGATATGCACAGTGATGTAGGAAATGAGTTTAGAAAGTCGCACTTTTGCTGCTTGCGCCATTTCACTTCCAATTTCTGCATAAATATATTTTTCTGTATGGTTTATTTAATGTAACTAAAATTAAGTTGATAATTAGTTTTATTTATTTTAATTTATGTTTAATTAATATTAATAATAAATAACTTAAATGTAAAATAAAGATTATAATTTAAACTAATGAATAAATATGAAACCAACTTTATTACAAGTTTGTGTATGTAAATGATTAAATATTGAGTATTAAATAATTAGTTGAAATAAAACAACATTGAATTATAAATATTAATGATTGTACTGTTGTTAACTTTCAGTTTTTTTATGTGTTATTAGAAGTGGAATATTTTCTTTTAATATCAATCAAATATATAAATGTTATTGAAAAAATGTGCCATGTTAACTGTAGCATAACATATTCAACCCTCATGTGAGGTGGAAAAATAATTGTTTAGATGCACAAAAACCACATTAAAACCAATGAGTAGCCACACGGAATTGTGTGCGCAGAAATTTGCAGATTTTTAGCCTTTCATTTAGTCTATGTATGTATTTACTTGTGTAAATGTGTGTAAATTTATATTTATTCAGTTATAAAAATAAATTTCACTAATATTATAGTGATTTAATAACAGTAATATTAAAATGTTCATAGGATTTATTTACAGTACAGTTTGCTATATATTATATGAGAGACTTGCTTTGTTTACCAAAGCATCTACTTGGATTTGCATTGTAAATGTTAAATAAAAGTTAAAAAATAATTATTTTTTATTTCATATATTAAGTTTTTAGTTATGATACTCATAAAATTATTCTGCTTAAATCCACAAATTCTTTTTTTAAAAATTCTCCGCAGAAATAGCAAAAGATTCTGTCTGGCCCTATGAGTTACCGTATTTGACCACAAACCACAAAATCAGTCCTAAGATTTAGGAAATTGAGATTCATGCATTATCAGAAAGTTTGATATTTGGGATGTGAGGGTTTAAAGAAATCTGACACTAACACTTAGAAAATCACATTTTAAATCAACCAAATCAAATTCTTTGCATGGTATATTATTGTTGAAAATGTACTTTTTATGTATTGCAGTAAGACATTTTATTGCTTTTATTTTGAATGATAAAATCCAGGTAAGACTTTCATACATGGCTGTTGGCTAGAATTATGCATTATAGGCTTTACATTATAGAGAGAAATAACAGATAAATCAAGACTGCAGTTTGGTCAATTTTCCTAACAGATAAACAGCACTGGGGAAATGAGGCAGGTTCTGAAAAAAAGTCTAGATGTGAAAGCACCCTAAAATGCTAATCATCAGGTACTTTAATATGACTACAAACTTCTTAGGCTTTGCTTAAAATGATGTTCTCTGTCTGCTCCTGCCAGGTCTGATGGGTTTGCCCTCGGAGTCATCACAGCAGACCCACACCTCCTGCTCCTACCAACACTCCCCCAGCAGCCACCCTCACAACAACCAGAACAGCATCACTAACTCGCACCCCAACAACATCCCCAACAATGGCAGTCAGGTGCCCCTCTCCCACCCGCCCCACTCGGCCCACAACTCGCCACACGGACAGCACCTCTCCCAGCATGGCCCTCACAGCCAACACCCGCACACGGCGCACAGCCAGCACCCGCAGCACAGCCAACATCCCCAGCACAGCCAACACAGCCAGCATGGGCACCAGGCCCACGGGCAGCACACGGCACAGCAACAACAGCAGCAGCACCAGAATCTCTCCCACCAGCAACAGATGCAGTGCAATACTGGTAAGAGTTCACCATTATGTCTACATTACAACACATTGTTTTTTCTAATACCTGATTCTGGCTATGTTTCTGCTAAACTGCCAAGCCATACTTGTAAACATGCTTCCATTCAGATTCTGGCTGAAATTAATGTTAGTAGACAGAATTTTTTCCCCCACAATTTAGAGCTGGGTGATATGAAAAAATCACATATCCCCGTAAATGTCATCTTTAGGTGTGTGACAAGATCTTGCAAGACTAAATCGCTATGTGATTTCTCTCCCATGTCCTTACTTGCATCCAGTTGTGAGTGGAGTTTGTCCAGTCAGTAGAGTTTAGCAAAATATTTTGCAGTGTTTGCATGTTCTTCATGGAAAATTTCATTTAAATAGAATTAAAATAACATTCATTACACGATTATTTGAAAAAGCAAAAAAAACATTTGTTGAATAAAAATCTATTTTCCATTCATGTTACAAAGTATTTTGCTAATAATTAAACACTATTTTCCATTTACATATTAGCAAAATATTTTGCAGTGTTTGCATGCCCTTTACAGCATAGAATTCATTAAAATGAAGTAAGTTGACTTTTAAAAGGCACATAAATAGTTTTGCATTTTGTGATTTATTTATTTATTCAGTTGAATCAAAGACTATTTTCCATTCATATATTTCATCATTAGGGATTTAAAATAAAATTGTATAAAAACCTTGTCTCATTCTCGTGAACAAAACCTTGTGTGTTGTGTTGTGGAGTAAGAGTCTCGTCACCCCTGCGTATCCTGATAACAATATACATAACAATATTAAACCATTTCTGTAAATTCAATAAACTATTAGTTTATACAGTTGAAGTCCACATTATTAGCCCTCCTGCGTATTTTATTTTCTTTCAAAATTTTCTCAAATTATGTTTAATAGAACAAGGAATTTTTCACTATATTTCCATTAATTTTTTTTTTTTTTTGTGGAGAAAATCTTGTTTTACTTTGGCTAATATTATTCACTATGTATTTATTAACAACATGCAATGGACTGTTTTTTACACTAAAGTATATTCTCAGAAAAGTACTCATTTTCTATGTGATTATATTTCTCACTTTAGGGACCCTATTCAAAAGAGTGTAATGACATGTTTAACGGTCATCATAATCTTAAATCCTTTAAGGTTTTTCAATTAGATTTTTTTCTTTTTAAATGTATGAACATTTATGTGTATTTATGTCTGCATTATATCATCTTTGCGTCAAATTACAAAAAACAAATGGCCGCTTATGTGAGCTGTTTCTAATGCAGCATCTATAGGGCTGAAGAGTAAATTTGACGTTATGCTCTCCTCTAGTTGCCGTCATCAGTCTAAATTTTTTTTTCTTTTCTCTAAAAGTCTTGATAACATCATTGTGGAGTTTTTCTTTTAATTCAGCTAACAGGATTGTAAAAAAAAAATATTCGTTGTACTCTCCTATTTACTGCGCTCTAAGTTTACCTAACTATGATGCCTTCTGCTACTGAGAAACCCGGAAATGTGAAAAGCGTCTATTTAGAACTTCAGGGCAAATGTTTAATTAAATTTGTAGAAATATAAAAATAAATATGAATAAAATATAAAACACTTTTCAACATAAAAAATTAATTGTTGCTAAATAGAATGTATAAAATAAACTTTTTACCTTCATGATTGCAACGTTCTTGCGTACTATTATTAATATGAAGTGATAGACTTCATTTTTTATAATTGAAATATAACATATTTAAATATTAGGAGAAACAGATTTCTGACAAAAAAAGATATGTTTTTGTACATCTTTTTGCATAGTACGATATAAAGACCCTAAAACATTTAAAAGATGAGTCAAGATTTGTAAACTAACATGTTCCATCATGTATAAATCTCCACATGCTCAGTAGCTTTTATGGTATACAGCATTTTACTCATGAAGCAGAGCACTCTGGCATGGGTACTGTTAAACACAACGCAGTCTGACAGAAGAGCTTAAAGCCATGTAAATGCTATGTAAAACGGTGTTGATGCTAGAGTAAGTGCATAATTGGGTCAGGTTTGCTTTTGTTTACACTTGGATACGTTTTTAGAGTAAAATTTAGTGCATGGTTAACTACATAAAAAAAAACACCCTCTTTGTTGCATTCAGAATCACTTGATAAAATCACTTGATGATAAAAATGTTAGTTGTCTGACATGGTTTAGCATATAATTTATCTATGCTTAACATTTAGCTCATGAACATACAATTTAAATATAGAATTTTTACAGAAAGTTCAAAGCAAAATGCATGAGACTTTTAAAACATCATTTATACAGTATTAGTAAGATTCTTCTGCATTGTCCTGTCTTTCCTCAATATACAATATTCTATCTACTTGTGTTAAGAAAATAACACTCCTAACAAGCAAACTACAACATATTAGCTCATATGGGCACACATGCACCAGTTGACTGCATCTTAGATGGCACTTCTAAAAGTATTATAAATAAGGCTTTACATTTAGTTTAGGGGTGGCCAAACTCAGACCTGGAGGGCCGTTGTCCTGCAAAGTTTAGGTCCAACCCCAATCAGACACACCTAGGCTAGCTAATCATGCTCTTACTAGGCTTTCTAGAAACAGCCGTGCAGGTGTGTTGAGGTAAGCTGAAGCTAAAATCTGCAGTACACCGGCACTCCAGGACTGAGTTTAGACGCCCCTGATTTAGTCATTAATAGTTCAATCATTTAATAATTCAATTATTCTTTCTACAGTCCTACTAGTGTTTTATTTACAGTAAAATCATTTGTGTTTTTCATGACAGACTGCCTGTTAAGGTTAATAATTAAAAAAATAATTGAATGTTTAAGTAACTGATGATCAATTTTGGGAATTTGTATAAATTGACATCCATATTCTGAACCTCCTGTCTCGAGGTTTCAGCTCCAGCATTGCCTTGACACGCCGATTTATTCAGGCCGCTTCTAACAATCATTTATTTTGCATTAAGAAATTTATGGCAACTTTGGAGCATTCAGCAGTAAATCACAGGGTGATTTATACAGCTGCTTCTAATGAGAACAAAGCACAGGCAGCACACTTCAGAGAGCTGGCCTGAAGCGGAGGGTTGTGGCGCCCCCTGCTGCTTTAAACAGCAAGTGCACAGATTCGCATGTCTGCTGTGGCCTTCATTGCTGTCTGGTTTTGCCTTGTTGCAGGTCTTCTCAGTGACTGGTACCCCAACCTGGATGCGCTAAAAGAAAGCTGCCGCATCGCATCCAACTGCAACTGGTCTGATGTGGATTTGTCTCCCTTCCAAGGTTATAATTATTCATTTTGAACTAGGTCCACAGAACATAATAAGGGCCCATAGTAGACGATAATAATATTGCAATAATAATGATAAATGCATTGAAATTATTCTTAATTAAGATCATGTAAATATAAATCTTTAATTGCATTTTTTTTATTCATTATTATTATTTTTTTGTTCAAATTGACATTTCAGCCTTTGTAAATATTAAACGTAGTAATTAATTCATGCACTTATTTAAATATTTATTTAAATATAGGGTATATGTTCGTTTAAATATTATTATCTAAAAGGTTAAAAAATATTTAGTGATAGACCTGGTGAAGCTTGTTAAATGCAATTACCTTTTTAAATATGAATGCTAACTTTTTATGTTGTTTTTATTTTGTTAGTGTAATTAATCAGTAATTATGAATAATTTTCTTGAAACTATGTTTTAAAATAAAGAACATTGCTTAGTCTATAATTACCAACTGTTAAAAAATGGTTTTGATTATCTCAGGAAATTGGATTGTGTAATTAAATTGTCTAATTAACTTGCAAAGCACTCATTAAGTGAATCCTCTGCTTCTTTTGTTTTGTGTTTTACTTTTGCACAACTATTAAAATATTTGAATATTTACACAATTAACAGTTTCAAATTTCAGTTAGTTTAATGTTATTTGTTTTTAATAATTGGATAATTATTAATTATCTTTTAGTAATGTAAGTTTACTGCTACTGATCTATAAAGACTTTGTTACATTATTTACAAAAAATGTCCACTTATATTTCTCAGCTTTATTTTGTACATTATTTTATAAAGCTTTTCAGGAATAAAATTCATTTTGCAAGTCATTTTAAAATGGTTTCTGTGGTTGGTCACTCAAGTCTTTTGTTTTTATTTGTGTGGAATCTGCTAGACAGAGTGATTAAATGATCTGTCCTGCTTTTTTTCCTGTAGGTTTGAAAGAGAGCATGCGACAGGCGGAGATGAATAACTGGTCTCTGGAGCCCACTCAGATGGCAGACCTCTGCTCTTCTATCAATCAGTTCTTTGCTCAGACTGGAATCCAGCCACAAGGGGCAGTGCAGGCGTCGGTGTGCCATGGCTCCATGCATCCCAACAAGGCCAGCCCACACATCAACAGAGGTGAGTGCCCTCATTCATCACTAAAATACACACTGGCACTTACTACCACTGCCGCATTAGTGACATGGTAACATCAGTTTGTTTTTCAGGAAACGTGTACATGGACTCGAGACCGAGCTTGAGTTCGTTGATGGGTCCTCCAGGATACACTCATATGCCGCCCATGAGCAGCGCTGGACCCACTATGACAGGTACTTGTGTTTTACAGCTCTTATAACAACATTTGTATGACTGCAGGCGATGCATCAAATTCAGCAGAATTCAGGCTTCAAATACAGCTTAAAATATGACAAAACAATCTGAGTTGTGTTCATTTGAATTATTGACAATTGGAATTTAATAAAGCTGAATATTAAATGTCATTAAACAGTGTTTTTTTTTTTTTTTAATTTCTTAACTTGAACATTGAACATCCTAATTTTAGGACAACTGAATTTTTAAGACAGGTTTTTATAAACATATTTTCATACTTAAGATATTTTTTTTCTGAATTCAAAGAACACACATATTTAGGTTTAAAAAAAATGCAGTTTCAAGTTTTCAAGATGAAGAAATTCACTCTCAAATTCAATATATTTCAATATTTGAATAAGCCAGTTTGCTGGCTTATGTGTTGCTCATGAGGACTTATAACATCTAGTTTTACTGAATTACAGTTGTCAATTATTCAAATTGACACTATTTAAATTCTTTTTGTCATATTTTAATCTCCATAGAGATTTGAATGAACTCCTTCCTCTAATATGCTGTCGTTTTTTTAAGGGGTCACAAACTGCCTTTTTTATAATGTCCTTAGTGTCTATTTATAATGTTATCATGTTTTTATGTAAACAATTATAATAATTATTATAATTATAATACCTCTACTGATCAGAACATGACCTCTTATGTGGGAATTTAGATTTTTTTTCAGTTCATGATCCTTTTATTGTTTTTTCTAAGAAGTTTCCTAAGCTCATAAAAACTTTACATTTTTTGTTGTTGTTGCTGAAACTTAGTGAAAACATTAACATTATGAAGTGTTATTGCAGTTTACAGTAGCTGTATTCCTTTTGTTTGTTTGTTTGTTTGTTTGTTTGTTTGTTTGTTTGTTTGTTTGTTTGTTTTAAAGAGATGGTTCACCCAAAAATGAAAACTTACTCTCTTTTTTACCCTCAAGTGGTTGCAAACATTACAATTTTTCTTTTTTTACTGTTAAAACAAAAAAACACACTTTATTTTGAAGCATGTAGAAACCGAAAACCATTGAATTCCATACTGTGAAGAACAAATACTTAGGAAATCATAGGTTGCTGGTTTCCAACATTTTTCAGAATAGCTTCTTTTGTGTTCATCAGAAAAAAGGAATCTTAAACTCAAGTGAAGAGTAAGTAAATGATGACAACTTTCAGTTTTGGGTGAACAAGCATGTATAAATCAAAAGCACCAAGCAGGTCTCTGCGATTAATTGCAATCATATCGAAATCGCTATTTGAACATGCTCGATTTCTATATCGCCTTACAGCACGTTTTTCTTAAAAAGCACGTAGTATGCTATTTGAACCAATCATAACGCAGCGTGCCTAAACAGAGCATAAGAAAGGGTGATGGAGCTTAATGACAAATAGCCTGCATAAACGAGAATGAGTTCAGCACAGGAGGACTTGGTGCCAAAAAAAAAGTCATCATCTGTGGTGTGTGATTACTTTGAATAAAGGAAGGCTGATGTATCGCATAATCAAGTCATTTATTAGACCTGTCAGTCACATATTGCATCTAAAAGTGTGTGAAAATCGTGTTGCTTTCTTCAGCATTCAACATGCTTTGCGCTCCTTTGTCAATGCTCGGTGACCATCAACCATCAAACTAACAAAACTTTGCTGCAGTTCCGATATTTATCTATGGAAAAAATAAAAAAGTGCTGGGTGTTTTGTGTTTGTTTGTGAGGCAATTAGTCAACCGAAATGTGTAGATTCCATACAAAAAATGAAGCCAATCACTCAGTTCTTGTTATGTGACTATCGGTGTACTTGCACCGTTCTGAAAGTAGAGATGTTGTGGGTGCACATGGGATACGCACGCGCGTCACTCCCAGTATCTGTGCAAGCCGCGCGCCTCCATTGGAAATAACAAACTTGTGCACACAAATGACGCGATATGTGGACGGCCTATTTTACGTCAGCGTCACAAATCTATGATCTATGGTCAAGTCTATGATCTATGCATGGAAAACATCTGATGTGGTCTAACAGAACATCGGAGACTTGTGTTTGATGGTACACACACACACACACACACAGTACTCTATTTATTTGTTATACCATAGGTCTGTTTTAGAGACAATTTATCACAGCTTTACTAGGTGCACTATTTTTCAAATTTACACTGTAAAACGTCTTTGTGTCAAAATCGTGATTCAAATCAAAATCTCAATATTGTTTTAGAAAATCGTGATAGGCTTCTTTTGCCCGTATCGCACAGCCCTAACACCTAGTCTGTTAAAATCAGTTTGACTCATTAGCACGGTGTAATGCAGTTAATGTGCTTTTCTTAACCTGCACAGCCTTTATGGGTCTTGACAGATTTGCTCTACTCTCCTCTCAGGCCATCATCCTCAGATGAGCCAGCAGCACATGATGACCGGCGGTAACTTCCAGATGCGCCGCATGCCTGCCGACGACATCCAGGACGACTTCGACTGGGACTCTATTGTCTAACCCAGTCGCCGAACGCATAGAGTGTTGCAGAAAAAAACGAGAGAGGAGCGAATGGAGGCAGAGTGTTTGTGTTACAGAGCAAAGAGGGCTGGACCTGAGGTGTCTGCACGCCCCTGGCAGAAAGCAGATCAGAACGGGACACTTGAAAAAAATAAGTGCTGGTGTTGTTCATTATGACCTGAAAGAGACTCCTGTGTTCCTGGTGTTTTTATCAAACAAAACAAAACAAAAACAAAAAAGATATTACTTTGAAGACAATCACATTTACTAGGACATGTTTAAGTGATCGCTTTTATACTTGTCCAAGAGGCAAGTGGTTCATGTTTATGTCAAAATGTCTCCCAACCCACAGCCTCTCTGCAAGCCCGCTCAATTTGCCAAGCTCACCCCTGCTCTTCAACTGTCGTTCTGTGATTTTTTTTTTTTTTTTCCCGAGTGACTCGTCTGGTTGTTCTCCCTCTTGTGGTGACTAACTCAGGCCAGACGGGATTGGCTCCCTCATGTGTGTTGTGAAACTTCCTCTGAGATGCAGGGCGCTTTTCAAAAGAGGGCCGACGGTGCAGGTAAAACGTCACTCCTGACGCACCTCCAGTTCATTCTTGTCATTCAGGCACAAATGTCCTCTTTCTATTTTTTGTTTTAATGCTCCTCCTCTGACCCTACACACTGTAATATGTCGCCATGCATTTAATTCTAGCAAAATCTAAAGGAAATTTAGCAAAACCACATTACCTACAGTATTTGTACTTGTGTATCCTTGCCGTCTAACGTGTGTCATGTTCTTTTGTCACTAATAGTCTGAACGTGTGCGTCAGAAAACGAGACCTTACTATTGTCGTTCCTCATCGCTCGTACAATCCTCATCCACCTGTAGTTCCCCCAATCAGACCGCGTCGCTTTTAAAGCCCTCAGGACCCGCCGCTGAAAATTTCACACACGTAGTTTACGAGATTTGTGGGATACCGGAGAGGCCTGCGAAAATCAGCATGCTGTGTGGCTCTTTACAGCAGCGTTGAGGAGGAGATGAAAATCACGTCAAGGCACATTTGCTTAATGGTCCGCAATAAAAGAGCCCTCTTTATTTTAACCCAAGGACCAACCGACATGAATTCCCTCGCTCTTTGCTGCACTGACAAGGACTTTTTTTTTTTTTTTTTTTTGCAAAAAGCGAAGGTGCTGTTGATCTGTGTAAAGTAATACTGCAGGTAAGGAGCAGGCTCAATTATTTCGATACACTAATAGCCTTATTTTGGAGGAATGTTCATTAAAATTCTACTACAAAGACGTCATGTGAGTTTAAAATAAAAAAAAAACTTGAGGCTTTTGCAGGCTTTTGAAATGCTCTGCTAACTTAAACCACAGTGTCATTTTATTATATCAGTGATATTATGGAGTATTTGTGCAATATTGTTTTATTTATTTTATTTAGGGCTATTAGTGATTACAATCATCTCTTTTGAAGAGCACAAAACTAATGCACAAGATCTGGACTAGAATAGCAGAACCCAAATTAGAAATAGAGGCAGGCTTTTGACCTTTAGCAGGGTATTTATCTGAGAGCAGCAGCACGTCGATTGGAGTGCAGTGCTGATTTGGAAAAGCCATAAAGTGCGGTTGAAAAGGGAAGAAGTGGATTTGTTTCTCATCGCTTCAACGTTTACGCACCCTTTCAGTAGTTTGCAGTCATCTTTATTTGTTGATTGTGTTTAAGTGCAAATAGACTTGGAAAGTGATTTGATGACAATCGTTTTTGTTTCAGTATTACGAACTCTTCAAGTATTTACACTAGTCATTGACATGTTTTGGTTTTTGATTGTTTCGTAATGGATCATGAACCCTACCTTCAGGGGTTCCTCATAAATGTTTAATAATCATGAAAACTTGTCTTATTTCAAGCTTAAAATTTAAAGACAAAATTATTGTTTCGCTATTTTTAGGACCATTAAGATTGGGAGTTGAAATTTATATTTTAATTAGACAGGGGTGACACGGTGGTTTAAGGTTGCTCTTTCGAGTCTCAGCTGGGTCAGTTGGCATTTCTGTGTGGAGTTTGCATTTTCTCACTGTGTTCAAGTGGGTTTCCTCTCGGTGCTCTGGTTTCCCCTACAGTCCAAGGCATGCGCTATAGGTGAATTGAATGAACTAAATTGGCCGTAGTGTGTGAGAGTGTATGGATATTTCCCAGTACAGGGTTACAGCTGGAAGGGCATCTGCTGTATAAAACATATGCTGGATAAGTTGGCGGTTCATTCCACTGTGGCGACCCCTGATTAATAGAGGAACTAAGTCTAAGAAATATGAATGAATGAATGAATGAATTTTACTGAGACACTATTATTGTCAAAGAACACACACACTCTCATTATTGTAATATGTTCAGATATTTTACTAATTTTTTCTGAGTTTATTTTTTGTTGTTGAAATGATTCTCATTTTTTGTTTATTGTATTGTAAGTATTTTTAAGTAATAAAAAATGAGAATTTGATTATAAAGGCAGTACTGAAATTCAAATTTAGTTGTTTTACAAGTTAAGAAGCTATGAGTCAATAAAGAAAATGTTTTCAAATCAAACTGCATAAAATGTAATTAAAGGTAATAATTGCTTATATAGCAAAAATGTTATAATCATTAAATCACATTAGAAGACTTCTTTTTAAAGGATCACAAGTCCAGCCCCACAATACTTGTTTAAATCATATTTAAATAAACTTTTTCCTTCAAACAGCTTTTTAATACATTTGTCAGCAAGAAACTTTTAATCAATTAAAATTTAATAAAACTGAATATGATCACTTATTTGTATAATTAGTCATAGTATTTGATTTGATTTTTGCTTAAATATATATGTTGTGCTGAATGGCAATGCAACATTGAGTACGTTCACATGGACACCAATAATAAGATTTTAATATGATTAAGACAATACTCTGATTAAGAGTCTACCATGTAAACAGTGATTTTTGAACAATTTAATCTGATTAGGGTCATAATCGAACTAAACAGAAATCGGATTAAGACATTAAGAATTTCCTGATTTTAGTTGCATTATTAAGTGCAGTACAGACATATAAACACCGCAATCAAACTATTACTGTAGTAAAGGATTTTCTACGCATTTTGTGACAGGATAATCTATACACACACGACTGTTTGACACTATTCTCTGCACCTACTGAGTCAGTGAAGGACAACAGACATACACAGTGAAATTATTTTGATATTTTATTTTTACAAATGATATTTGAAACATGAAAGTGAACAATTCACTTGCACTTAATATTTCCTCTATGAATATGAAAACACTTTTGCATCAAAATAGAATGTGTTGCCTTAACAGATTAAGAAAAAAACTTTAATGGTCTTCTAAATTGGTTTCTTGGGACAAAAAAAAAATATCTTTTTATTTTGGGGTGAAATATGACAAGTTTTGAGGGATTCTTCCTCAATGTACGGTTAAGAAATCCAGTTGTTCATGACATTTCATTCTGATTCTTCTCTGAATCCTGTCCACCATCAGTTCCTCAGTTTTTCCACAATCTCATGTAATCCATCATTACATAACAATTGTCAGATCCTCTGATGCTGCTGATGGGCTTTAAATTGGCAAAACCGTATTACACAAGCCTAACACAACCCAGGAATTCAACTCAATTGGCCATGATGCTGAATTATACAAGAGAGGAGAACCCAAGACTGTCTGTGTGTGTGTGTGTGTTTTTGTTTTGTTTCTCAGCACATTGTTCTTAAGCTAAGCTCCATTGCCCAAATCTGCTTTGGCTCCTTGCATCCTTTCTTCTTTTCCATCCGTTGTTTCATCTGTTGTTTTTTTTTCTTTTCTTTGGAAGCTGTTAAACTATTCGCCTCAGTGTTTGTCTAACAAAGAGCTTTTTTATCTGGTCATCATGTGTGCACTTTCGAGAAGAATTCAGAAGCACAAGCACTCGCGTGGTTCATGAACGTCTGCCATCGAACTTTACCTTAAGCATACTGTGGTGTTCGCCCTCGATCACGGTTTAGTCTGGATGTCGACCACTGAAGGAGCGTCCGTTTTGAGTTGGAGCTATTTCGTATGTATTGCCAATCTATTCGTGGTAGTGATGTGTTTGGATCTCTTGTTTGCCAAAGAGAGACGGTTTGATTTGGGGCAGCGGGTAAATTGTCAAGTAAGTCTGAAAGGATCGGACCGAACAGAAAGCTTCAAAGGGGAGAAAATATGAGCTGGACAGGTGATGAGTTCTCTCTCGATCTCTCTTTTTCCTCAAAAAAGACAAGGAAAAACATTGCTCCTTTGATTTTTTGTGTTTGTGTTGTGTGAACTGTTTAAAGACGACGCCGTTTTTCGTAAAACAAAAAAAAAAAGAAAAAAAAAAGAAGTAAAAACAAATGGAGACGCGTCTGCCAGAGAGATTACTGTAATCAAGGAAGATTTGAGAAGCCTTGTTACATTTATGGGAGAAAACTGCCAACACGTTCTGGTATTTTGAGCCTATTTTATTCATTGTTGGTGTGTTGTTGTGCTTGTAAATATGTGTCTTTTCGATTGTCCTTTTTTCCTCCGGGGTGGCGAGGGATCAAGGCAAGGGCTCGGGTTCACCTGCGAAAGAAAAGAGGGAGATGAATACAGAGTATTTTGTTATTGTCCAATCCAAGGGTGACACAGTATGTATATATCTATATTGTATATATGTGATGAAAATGCGTTGGCTTTTTGTGTGACACTACCTTTTACCTGTACTATGGTTCAACATTCAGTGTTTCAGTGTTTATATTCTATTTTAATCTTTGTTTTGATTTTGTCCTGGTCATTACTTGTATTTGTTGTTTCCTTTGTTTTCTCCTTTTTGTCCTTTTTCGTTATTGCACGGTTTATTACTTTTGCTGTCCAATAAGATGACACGGCTTCTCTTTGTATTGGTTTTAGTGCTGTAAAATAACTCTGAAGTGTCATTAGGATTGTCAATACCACCCTTCCCCCGATATGCATGAATGGCACTTAAAGAAATAAAATATGTTAACTTCACTGTGGAATCTTCGCTGCTTTGCCACTTTTTTCCGCTGAGTTTTATAGCAAATGTATATTCCAGGCTTGACATTAACTTTTTTTTCATCACCAGCCACTGTGGCTAGTAGCTTTCCAACAGTACTAGCCACTCATCATTTTCACTAGCCACACTTTTGTTGTTTGGAAAATGTTTATTTTAATATTTTAAATGCATAAATATGCCCACAGTCCAAAGACATGTGTTATAGGTTAATTGGGTAGGCTAAATTGTCAGTTGTGTATGAGTGTGAATGAGTGTATATGGATGTTTCCCAGTGATAGGTTGCAGCTGGAAGGACATCAGCTGCGTAAAACATTTGGTGGATAAGTTGGCGGTTCATTACGCTGTGATGGCCCGAATTAATAAACGGACTAAGCCGAAAAAAAAATGAATGAATGCAGAAATATGACTTTGACATGCTAAATTTACTTGATTTAGATGTTGTGTTCTGTCTACAAGCCTCCTCATTCATTTCACTTTTTTTTTTTGTGAGCTTGCTCAATGAGCATGGGCAAATGGGTCAAAATATAGCTGTATACTGTACTTTTTATTTAACAAAACACTTCTTTAAAAAAAACTGACATTTTAAAACTAAATATTGTCATGTATTTAAAATATGCACAGTAATCTGTTCTGTCTAAGGGTCCCAGATCACCTGTTAACTATACATAAATGGGAATTTAATATCCTATTAAAGGAATGTTATTGTAAAAGCTGATAATTAAACCATATTGACAAAAAATAACTGTAAGCGAAAGAAAGCAGGTGACAAACATACAGTGTGTGATAATGAAAGGATGATCACACGCACATGATTAACGTTAGACCCATTAATAATCTGTTCAAATAATGGTTAAAGCAAAAGCTATGGAAAAAAATCTATAAAACTGATTTTATTCCATAAAAGAAATCCGTGCTTTTTACAAAAAGACAAATCTGGAGCTCTTGAAAGCAGCAAGACTGTGGGTGCATGTTCATCACTTTTTGTCTAGTCTATTTGAGAGAGAACCGATCACACCAGTTGTATTTTTTGGCAGTAGGCACGGTTGCTTCAGGCAAGGAAACGGGAGCGCGCAACATGGCTAGTGGTTGTGTCTGTCTAACCCGCCACAGTTAAAAAAAAAAAAAAAAGCTGGTGGGTTGGCGGCTGTTAATGTAAAGCCCTGTGTATATTGTTTGTTTCTAGTCTCGAATATAGTTTTTACGTTTTGAAATTGGCATTAAGCAATCTTTTACAGCAGCTATTACACGAAAATTGATTGATTGATCATGACATTTAATTGTGAGTAAAAGAATCAACACTTCAGTTAGTTTAAATTGCAATTCTGAGGAAAAATGTCTTTAACGTGAAACTTCAAGATACAAACTCTAAACTCTTAAAAACATGAAACTAGTCGGCACCAATGACATTGTGGTTAGTGCAATGACACATGGCACTTCACGGCAACCAGAGTTCGATTACTGCCCTGAGGTCCTATGCTGATCCTTCCCGTCTTTATGCTCACCACGCTTTCCTGTCAATACTGTCCTATCAATTAAAGGTGACAAAACCTTTAAAAAAAAAGAGATGCTCAATTCTGAACAAGGAACTCACAATTATTTGGAGAAAAAAGGTTGAACTCCTCTCTCAAATCTCAGTGTTTTTCGTTCACAGTAAAATGTTAAAGGCCTACACTGCTTGACTTGATGACTTGCTTTCTCATTTCTAGAACTGTAGTGAAAAACTGCCTCACGGCCACTTTATTAAGTACGTCTTATAAGGGCCGGGTTGGACCCCCTTTGCCTTCAGAACTGCCTAAATCCTTTGTGGCATAGAATTAGCAGGATACTGTAAATATTCCTCAGGGATTTTGGTTCATATTGACATGATAGCATCACGCAGTTGCTGCAGATTTGTCGGCTGCACATCCATGATGCGAACTCCTGTTCCACCACATCCCAAAGGTGCTCTGTTGGATTGAGATCTGGTGACTGTGGAGGCCATTTGAGTATAGATGAGTGAACTCATTGTCATGTTCAAGAAACCACCACCAGCCTGAACAATTGATACCATGCAGAATACATCCATGCTTTTCATGGATGTATTCCATGAAATTGGTTCCATTGGTACCATCAACCGTGCCATGTTTAAAGTCTTGCTCAGTTTGAGCTGCAGCCGATCATCTTGACTGTACATGCCTAAATGCATTGAGTTGGCGCCATGTGAATTGTTCATTAGAAATTGAATGCCTATTAACAAGCAGTTGGACAGGCGTACCTAATAAAGTGGCCGATGAGTGTATATTTTTTTATGATAGGACCTGTGTACAATGACCGTGATACAAATTCTGTCTCCAAAATAGTATAGTAGTACAATT